>NC_090729.1:79901536-79906536 GCF_036898095.1 Palaemon carinicauda
AACTTGTTATTTGATTTTTGCTTTTACAGATTTATGAAGTATGTTACCACTGATTAAATCTAGGAAATGAAATTAAAAAGAATCCAAAACTCCGTCCAAAAACAGGTAAATAAAGATGGATTCTTCATTCGCATGGGACTATATCTACATTTTACTTACATAGGTATGATAATCTCTCAATGTTTATCATTATGTTTTTTATATATAGATATTCCATTTTCAATGCATTGATTTACTTATTTGTTTTATGAGAACTCTTGTAATCGGTAGTTCTATTAGTCAAAGTTTAAACAAAGTTCTATTTACAACAAATGAAATATAAGCACCTTTTCCCGCACGGCAAATATATTGTAGAAGTGACATTAAGCAACTTCTGATGCCTTTGGATAAAAGAAAATAAAACTTTTATTATCATTCGTTTAAATAATCTCATTAAAAATGCGAGAGAGAGAGAGAGAGAGAGAGAGAGAGAGAGAGAGAGAGAGAGAGAGAGAGAGAGAGAGAGTGTGTGTGTGTTATTTGATTCGTGATCTGGCAGCAAGGTTTTTCTGTGAAGCACTCGCCACTATTCATCCATATTTGGAACAAGGCAATTAAGAGAATTAAACGTATCCATTCCTTTCCCAACATAACACAGATAAAAAAAAAAAAAAAAAAAAATTGGAAGATTCTGGTGTTTTTTCATCAATACCGATGTAATGTTGCTTTGTACCGAGGCCAGACAGCTACCAATACTGTATTGTAAATGATTAGCAGGGATCGGTGGATTTATTGGGAAAAAGGCTGTGAAATTCAATTTAAAAAAAAAAATCATAAATATACGAGTTTGTTAGCAAAATCAAGGAACAAAAGCTTTGATTTACATGTTTCCCTTAAGGCTTAAATAACGTTAACCTACATTTCTTATAATAAAAATCTAAAATATTACTGATGATTTTCCGAATATATCCAGATTAAAAGAAAAACCTTTTGGAGATGGCCGATGGCGGCGACTGTGCTCCAAAGAATGATGTCAGATGCTCTTTCCGCCCTTTTTGTGCGGTGTCCACCTGTCGTCGCTTCCCTTTCTCTCCATTCGCTTCCATTCCTTTCATTGTGTGGCTGACATCACAACGCGGCCTTTTGCCCTCACGACCTTCCACATTTTGAAAATTAAATATGGTCAGTCTCATGAAAATATTACAGCTTATAAATATTATCTAATTCCTAATGTCAGATTAAGTATTCATTTGCCATATCTTTTCTAGGAAATTAGTGACTTAAATAGTTTCAAGCTCTAAGAAATCAATATCCTCAAACGTCCAATCCAAGAGACTTACTAAATATACCTCACATTAATAGTAAAAAAACTTAGATACCTATTCCATGCAAAAAATAACAAGCTAACACTCACACTCATATATATATATATATATATATATATATATATATATATATATATATATATATATATATATATATATATATATATATATATATATATATATATGAATAAAGACATGCCTGAGCCTATTGTCATGCTATTGACTAGAAACGGCTGCATTTCTTGCTGTTGATATACATACACACATACACACACACACAAACACACACACATAAATATATAAAATATATATATATATATATATATATATATATATATATATATATATATATATATATATATATATATAATTATATATATAATATATATATATATATATTTATATATATATATATATATATATATATAGTATATATATATATATATATATATATATATATATATATATATGTAATCTACATGGGAAGTACAGCAATCCTAAAACTACATAACGATAGTGAGAAAATTTCGATGGAGAGAGGAATTAAACAAGCAGACACCAACTTTCCTAAACTATTCATAGAGTGCCTACAGCAAGTTTTCAAGAATTCAGATTTTGAAAATGTAGGAATTAACATTAATGGGGACTACAAACTTGAGATTTGCATATGACAGTTTTCCTTAGTGAATCATGGGAGAAATTGCAAAATGCGATAAAAGAATTGAAGAGAGAAGGTAGAAATATAGAAACTAAAATTGATATGAGTAAAAGTTAGATAATGTTCAATGAAAAATGAAGAGAGGCCACAAATAATTGTTGTGGACGAATCTCTAGAGGTTATTGATGAATATACGTACTTACGAAAGACTGTCTTTTGTCAAAACATGTGACCTTAATCAAAATAAGGATAAGAATAGGCTAGTAAGTTTCTGGTAAACAAAATGAGATTATGAAAATTGAAATGACCCTATTTTATCTGAAAAAAAAAAAAAAAAAAAAAAAAACTAGTCACTTAGGTCTCACTGGTATGAACTTAGTGCAATACACATGTATTTCATAAACGATCATACATTGTAATATAATTGCTCTCTCTCTCTCTCTCTCTCTCTCTCTCTCCTCTCTCTCTCTCTCTCTCTCTCTCTCTCTCTCTGTCTTTCATACTGATATTAGAAAAACCTGTTTAAGCTTCCCCTTGTATGTATTATATTTTTAAACTTTTTATGTCATTGTAAATCTTCAACCGAGTGTATATAGGATGATTTAGCCATCTTTCTGTTAAGTCCTAGTCATTTCCTGCCACATTGGTGAGCACAGCGTGACTAGATGCACTGCATCTTCCCACTTACCGCTGCGACTAACACTTTGACAATGCCGCCCACCTAACTTGACTCTTCTATTGATGGCACATCAATGAAGCTGCCGCCCTTTGCCAGTAGAGAACCTTATGTCTGGTTCCAGCGCGCCGAAGTTCAGTTTCACATTAAAGGTGTGACTCGCTCAAGCAGTAGAGCAGACTGTCCTCACAGTGATCCCTAGGGCATTCTCCCGGAAATCTATGATTAGCTTTATGATCGAGAGGGCACCCCAACAAAGTATTACTTTGTCAAAACATACCTCCTAGAGCAGTATTCAACATTGCCAGCCACCCATATATTCAATCTTCTTCAGCTCTCTCAACAAACGTTGGGGGACCAAAAGGCTTTGCTTTTCCACAGGGAAATGGCAAACATTACTTGACTGAAACCTGCTGCAGATTGCTCTCCTCGGGAAGTGAACATAATTCATGCCCTTTGGGTATGACGCCTACCTGAACTTATACTCACCGCCATCCCCAATGTCGATACTTTACCCATGATGACCAAAGTCGATGACTTTATGAACAGCCACTTCACCCCCTTCAAGACCTACACCAATACCTCCACCCTGTCAAAGAGAAAATCTATTCAACACTGACTGAAGCTAACCTAAATGCGGTAGAACACAGACAATTGCCACGTGACATGCCAGAAAGGTAAAAAAGCCGCCCAGCACCCATATATGGCACCCAGCTAACAGCCTCTACAGCCACTTACCAACACTCATTGACTGCAGTTATGCTACTACCACTTCAGATTCAGTGCTGTAGTTTAGTAATGTGCGGACAGTTGTAAGTGCCCCAAAAACATGTAAGTAGGTCATCAATTGTGACGGTGGCCTTTCTTGTCACTACTCTTTTATCTTTATATGATGCAGGGACTTACGTGAGATTTTTGATAGACACGGGTGCTTGCCGTTCCATTCTACCAATGTCGCTCTCCAGGACACGACACTGTCAATCTAAGGCTGCTGACGTCTCCCTGGTAGCTACCAATGGATTTGAGATCCCCATACATGGATATGAAACACTCACACTATTGTTTGCGAGTGCCCAATACCATGTGAAGTTTCTCGGTGGTGACTTAATGTTGCCAATATTCGGTGTGGATTTCCTCGCACATTTCTACCTCATGGTTGATGTGGCACATTGATATCTAGTCAATTTAAGCTCATAATCATCAACAACTCCTCAACCAGCCCATGAAACGTCATACCCCTTATTAACTCATTCACAAATGACTACCTCACCTCCTTACGTCATACTCAGAAGTCATTCCATCAGAACCTCGACAAACGCCACAGTTCCCACTAAGCACTGTATTTATCACTATATCAAGACGATGGGGCCCCTGGTGTTTGTCAGAATCTGGAGTCTGGAGACAGCTGCTAGACAAACGTTCGCCGCCGAAATGGGAGAAATGGGAATTTATGACAAGGCTTAAAGCCCATGATCTTAACACCTAAACATTGTGCTGAAGAAATATGATTTTCTGCACCCTTATGGGGATTACAGACGTGTGAATATGTAGACAAAACTTACAACTTAATTACTCACTATTTTTCTTTGTTTTTTTGTACGGTATCTACTTTCAAACTTCACCTTATTTCTTTGTAATAAGGAGGAAACTTCTATTCGGTATACTATTGTTATTTTTTCATATATATATATATATATATATATATATATATATATATATATATATATATATATATATATATATATGTGTATATATATATTATAAAAATATATATATACATATATATATATATATATTATATAAATATATATATATATATATATATATATATATATATATATATATATATATATATATATATATATATATATATATATATATATATAAACATATATTTATTCTACATTTGATATACATATGTATATATACACACACATATATATATATATATATATATATATATATATATATATATATATTTATATATATATATATATATATATATATATATATATATATATATATATATATATATATATATATATATATATATATATATATATATATATATACACATATATATATATATATACATGTATATATATATATATATATATATATATATATATATATTATATATTATATATATTTAATATATATTATATAACGCATATATATATATATTATATATAATATATATATAAATTATAAATATATATATATATATATATATGGCCCGGGGGCATAAAACAATTAGAATAGCGCCAACGTTATCCCTGCGTGTCGTAAGAGGCGACTAAAAGGGACGGGACGAGGGGGCTGGGAACCCCCTCTCCTGTAAAAGTATCCTGTGAGACAGCAA
>NC_090729.1:79916536-79949036 GCF_036898095.1 Palaemon carinicauda
AGCAAACTTCTTAATAGTAAATCTTCATATTAATTATACCATTAAGCTCTGTGATCCATGAAGACTATAAGCAGATCGGCTGATACACGAAAAACACGTAGGATGGTCCAACTACAGGTCCTGTCGTTCTGGTCTTCGGGTCACAAATCTTTTGCGTTTTGGCAGTTATATCGTCGCCTCTTCTTCAAGACATTATATGGTCGACTCTACTAGACTTTGTTATTTCGTCTATAGCTTTGGGTTTGAAAAGGTTAGTCAATAAAACATTTACCATGAATCAGCCAAATTAACTTTATGAACATAAAGTTTAGCCACAATTAAGAAATAATAGTAAATTTGAATATCTAATTACAACTTGGCGATTACGATTCATGAGAAGTAGAAGGAACTGAATATAAACTCCTAAACCCCCTGCTTAACAATAAACAAAATATTTTAAAAGGTATCCGGGAGTTCATGTAAATAAAAGAGAAATAACATACTGTCAAGTAAACAATAAATGTGAAATATATCTTTGATATATTTTGTATACTCCCAGCAACAATTTGATTAAAGTTTACTAAGTTTAAGCAAAGAAACCATTTGTTCACCTTTTACTCACTCCCAGCAACAATTTCATTACACACTCTTTAATGACAATGTGTATCTTACCCCATAGAGTATGGTAGTATACAAAACCATGTAAGCCTATTATATCAGGCCCTCTTGAACCAAGAGTTCTGTGTTTCTCATAGAATCAAGTGCAGCGGCCCGTTTACTTCTCTCTCTGACTTTTAATTTAGCAATAGGTAATTCAGTTTCAACTTCAACATCTGTATGAAATCCTTCGTTTGGAAGAAGCAAAATGAGTGAATCTGTTGTCCTGTACACAACTTCACCAGACTTACCCTTCAGCACACGAGCTGCTCATACTTCCCCTAGGTGATTTACTTCTGTCTTCTTTACTATACCTATACCAAATGGATAAGTACTTGGTTTGCTTGCATCCTCTTTTAACAGAACAATATCTCCAACAGCCAAGGTTTTATGACTGTCAGGTCTGTATCGATCCCTTTTATCTACTGCTTGATTATTGAGAGTTGCAAAAAATTCTGAGTGATATGCCTCAACTAGTCTGTTTCTAGCTTGTCTAAGCTTATAGTAATTATCCTTAACATCATCAATAGCACTACTACCAGGCACCTAATTGGTGTCATCTGAAGAAGAATTCTGCAATTCGGGAATGATGTTCACTGATACCAGGTCATAGCCTTTTAGTAAACACTCAGGAGTTATTGGGTTTTCTACATTATCAATACAAGCATCTCTCAGACCATTCTTAAAAGCAATTGGTCTTTTCTTAATAAGATGGATAGTATGACGAATAAGGAAGTAAAAATCTTGATAATTAAGCACAGTGTTCTTAATAGAACTAAAAATTAGCTTTTTCACCATTTTTACACAGCTTTCAACTAGCGAACCCAAAGAACTATTACCTTTGGCATAATGCTCGAACTTCAGGGGCTTAATGTCATTTTCTTTAAAGAAGGCATGTGTTTCAAAATCGTTGAGAAAGGTTCCAATGATTCTACTACCAGCAGTTAGCTGGAATCCCAAATCAGATATGCAAAATTCCGGGATGCTAAACTCATATATGTGTAGCTGGAGTAGTCTCGAGTATCAGCAGATAAACATATGTTCAAGTTGATGGCTCGACTCCACAAACATGTCACGCATAATAACCAAATCTTCTTCCTTTCTCCATTCCATATTACTGTATAAGGACCGATATAATCTATGAAAATATACCTGTAGTAAGCCTTCTACAAGTTATACATTCTCTAAGTATCTTCTTTACTGTGGAATAAAAGTGGATTATCCAAAACCGCTTACGCAACTGAGCCAAGATCGAATACACACCAGTGTGTCCTAGACTAACATGCATATCACGGATAATCAGTTTAGTTAGCAAACTATGCTTAGGTAACAGCACAGGAAAGAAAATCTGTTCTTTTCTTCCGAATTTACTGCGGATTCTTAACAAAGTGTCTTTGCTCTGGAAAATATTCATTTGAGTTACCAAATTGGGAATGTTTGTTTTTAATGTATGACTTTTCTTGAAGAATTCACAAACTTCTGGGAAGTTATTTTCCTGTTCTTTACCTATTATCTGCCTACATGCAAAAGCATAAAGAGATTTTTCTCCTTGATACAATTTCCCCAATGAACATCGATTCCTCTATTTGTTAGTTTTTCTCTGATGTTCTTGATGAATTTCAAAACCATCCTATGAACAGTTGCTAGCTTATGGAAACTGGAAAACTTAGTCAGGGGTATCAAGTGTTCAATGCTATTAATGTCTTTCTTGTTATTTTCTTTACTTTCGGAATCCGTTGAGACAGTGATTAAGGAAGTATCTTCTCTTTCAGGGCCAGGTACTTCATCTCTCTTTTCAAGGGGGTTTGGCACCTTGAAACTAATCTGAACCTCATCTTTATGAGGTTTCTTAAGAAACTCAGGTCCACTATGATACACAGTCTTCAGAAGTCTCCTGTATGAGACACATCTACTAATATAATCTGCAGGGTTATCATATGCATTCCCAAATGAAAATGTTATTGGGAAGACTTGGCACAAGTCACATATAGCTTTCAACCTACTTTGAATAAAAACTCCTTTCTTCTGCAATTTATCATACTTATATGTATGAGTAAAGCCAATTAAGAGCACACATACTGTCTGAATATATCTCCATGCTCACAATTTTGATTGGTGTAACGACTGATTGACCAGCAAGTTCTTGAAATAAACTGATTACTGTCTCTTTGGCTAGTCCCAAAGCTTGAAATTCAATCACGGGAATGGTTTTCTTCTCTAACTGTTTGTTAACGACCCTGCTCTTGGCTGTCAAAAAACATATATTACCATTGAAGACATTTACAATGTACACCACAGTTCCATAAATATCCTTACTTGCATCTGAAAATGCCACTAGTTTATAAGTACCATCTCTCCTACCCAGGAATCTAGGAATTACTACCTTAGGAGTAGAAATCACATGTTTTCCAATAAGTGTCCACTCCCTTTTTAATGTTTCTGAGAGAGGGCTATCCCATGTGATAGTATTGTCTTCTTGAAGCTTTTTAAGAAACAGCCTGGCCCTGTTCAAAATTGGTCCATAGATATTAGATATATCATAGATACTATACAATGTTGACAAGATTGACCTCTTAATGCTAGCTTGCGTATCAAGGAAAGTCTTACCAGGGCCTAGTGTTTCTGCTTCCCCATCACAAACCATGCCGAGCAACTTTACCTCATAATCTCGATCAATCATTTCTTGCAGTTCTCCATCGTTTGTTACGAATTGTTGCAATTCAAATTTGTATGGTCCAAAGATATTAGGGAGACAGTAGTACGCTTCATATAAAGCCTTGTCAGAGTTACACGAATATGACCCATTGTCCATGTAAATGGTATTATACAGCAATTTCTTTAAGTTAACCATTTCCTCGTTGTCACTCTCAACACCCAATATCAAGATTTTGAACAAAGCTACCATGAGATGACAAGGGCTAGGCCTTAGGCCAAAACTTAAATGCTTGTTCCTATAGCTCACAACAGTAAAGTCACCCTTAAGAATATTTCGATACCATAAGAACAACATTCTATTCTGATCCCCTTCCTTGAGTCCTATCATCAAAAATGCCTTTTTCAAGTCAAAACAAATCAGATGGGAGTCAAATCTCTGCATAATCAGAGAAGTTGCAATTTTGTGATTCAGAGAAGGGGCTGGAAGCATACACTGATTGTGACTATAAGTGCTCTTCGCAGATTTGCTTTTCTCACATAAGTTAGACAGAAACACGACTAGACATTTAGTCGTGTCTCTGGCTATTTTGAACACAGGCATATGTGGCAAGAAACTAGCTTCAGGATGTTCATTTATAAAATAATTAATATCTTCCATTTTCTCTATGATTCCTAGATTTTGTTGCTCTTTGAATACATCATTAACCATCTTTAAATGCTCAGGTTTATTCTTTATACGTGTTAAGTTAGACCTCTTTATCATCCGGGATAAATTGAAGTTCTTCACTAACAAATGGGATATCTTATTGTTCCACATCAGTGGCATTACTAATCTACCTTCTTCATCTCGTTCTGTATTATCAAGAACATACTTTACTAGCTTTTTATTGGTTTCTGTGTCATCGTCAGATAGCTGCAATTTTTCATAGTCCAGACATTCAATGCATTGCTTTTCAAGCATTTCTTCCGTAGCTTTAATCAATTCAGACTGCTTTAGCTTACCCTTTTCGTTAAAAATAGCTTAGCTTGAATTAGTGTTAGATTCTTGAACTTTGATACTCGCCGGGGATCTATTGGAAATCAAGTCAACATCGTCATCTCGAAGCTCAGACTGAGAGGCTGCCCAAAAGCTATGTCTATTGAGGAATTGTAATTGCCTATTAATCTGGGAAGCTTCCCCTACCATACAAAGTGTGTTTCCTAGAGTGCTAACCGCAGTATGCGAACTATTTCCAATATTAATGTTAGGCAAATAGTTCAAGTTTTTCATCATTCTGTTAATATTACCTGTGAGCATGACACCAACTGGAGTGTCAAGATACACAGAGGGATTGCTTAATCCAAACTTGTGTGTAGTTAGTGACAGCAAAAAGTCATCATCATTTCCCAAGATAAGACCAATATTACCAATAGTGTCCACACTGCCACTAAGAAATTGATCTGCTAAAATGTAATGTCTGTTTTGAAATTCTTTAACAATGACATTCAAGCCCTCCAGTTTCAACTCTATATCAATACTGGGTACAACAACCCCTTCGATGGAATGCCATTCCCTACCTAACTTGAAAGGTACATTTACAATATCAGTTAAAAGGTCCCTAGTAGAATTAAATCCATGAATAGTCATATAGACGTTTTTTGCTAGGACAGCGAACTAAATATTATTTACATGCTTACCACAAATAAAATTTCTCTGGTTACCACAATCTCGTAAAACTCGCACAATATTATCTTCTTCAGCCACAGAACACGCAAAAGTTGGTAAAATTGCAGCACCACCAGTAACATTTTGATGAATTTCAGCTAATGTGAGGTTATTTAAAGTATGCTTCGGTTCAGGCTTTTTCCCACTAGTATGCATAGAGGTTTCAGTGGATTCAGTATTACTAAAATCAGAAGCTTTAGTACTGGAACAATTAAGCTTCTCCTTAGCAACACACAGGTATGTAAAATGCCATCCACTGCAATTTCTACATCTTTGAGTAAGCTTAAATTTACACTGACGAGTCACATGATTATGATAGCCACACCTAACACAAGCATTCAGCTCTTTAAGTTTCTCTACTTTCATTTTAGGATTCGCAAAAACTGGGCAATTTACTAGCAATTGTGCGGTATCTTGCTTACCATCCTTTGTACATAGGATACATTACTTATATTTAGGGCTAACACTAACTTTGGTAGCGAGAGTTGTGCTTGATTCTATATTCTTAGCCCTGGTTTTCCCCTTTTGCTCAAAATTTCTTTCATTCGTTCTCCTATACCTCTCAACAGCCTCAAATATGTTACTTTCAATTAAACTTAATGAGGGGTTGCTTTCATTTGTTATCTGAATTAGTAGAGATTGAAAGAGATCATTAAGACCATGCTATATGAAGTACTGGAAAACATCGTCAACTTTGACATCAAGCTTTTTGAATGCATTCATAATAGTTTTCATCGAGGCTACAAAGGCATATGGATCACCTGATAGAGTTAACTTCAATTCTACAAGTTTCTTAATTGCATCATATTTTTGTGTTAATTGAGTTGCAAATGCTTGCAGTGATAATCTCTTTGCCTCTTCATATGACTGGTTATCAATATCAAGAGAATCCACAAGTGCCTTTGGAGACCTTGACAACTGATTTCGTAGATACATAACCTTTAAGTGATTTGACCAATTTTGTTTGTCAGTCAATTTTTCAAATTCATAAAAGGACTTGACTAAACACTGACCCTTGGTGTTGTCATATTCAGGTAAAGGAACTTGAGGCATCCTTAACTCATTGTTAAGGTTAACTACCGGGGTATGTGAGGCTACAGTTTCTAAACTTGATGCCTGTTGTCTTTGTAAACTTAACAAAGCCGACATTATCTTTTTCTCGTAGTCTTCATCTGTGTTAATCTTTTGTTCAATGGAGCTTTCGTCTTCCTTATCTATGACATAATTCAATATTTCCTGATCTAACCCTAACAGTTCTTTTTCTAACTTTTCAAGTCTGTGAATGTGCAAAAGTCTATCTTGTTCAGACAATCCTTCGAGATTTGATTGAAATGTATTATATATATTTGTTACTCTTTGCCGAGCGTAAGAACGCCGTTTCTTCAATATATCCTCAGACATGTTAATAATTCTACAAAGTTTATCTAATACCAGGCCTACATAAACACAAATCAAAGTTTCTAACAATTACGAATATTTAGCCGTGTTACAAAAGACAGATATATTTACTTCAATAAAAATATTTAAATACCGAGCACAAAATTTGATGCTTCCACTACATATAACTAATAAGCCTATATCAAATATAAAAAATAAAGAAGCCGAGGACAGCCCCACCCACAATAAAAGGCTTACAACACAATGGACAGGGAGGTTAAGGCTTGCACGTATTCTGTCACGGTCGCCATATGGAAAAACTTTTTATTTGAATCTTGCAATGATATACAAATCAATGGTAACAGGGTAAATTAAAGAAATAAATTAATCTATATTTAATTACATGAATCAAATTGAAATAGAAAATTTATAACTTAGGAAAATGAAATGTAATCCCTTTGTTTGATAGAATCCTTGTCGTTTGTGCACTGTAACCTTTCTAAGCCACCCTATTCTTGGAGAGATGACCTTACGCCAGACACCACTCCAGCACAACCTGGTCACCACTGGATTTTTCCATAACCTAACAATTACAATAAAATATCTGTAATAAAGGCCATGACCATCTATGGTTTAGAGTCAGACTAAGGCGTAAGCCTTAAATGTTTTTACCTGAATGTAAATATATAAAATGTAATAAATTTGACAGCAAAGACCGTAATATTCTTAGTATTTAGCTTAGTAGAATAGCTAAGTTTTAGGCTAGCCTGATACAAATTTAAAATTCTTTACTTGGTTAAGCGCCTGGCTTAAAATTTAGTATAAGTTTTTTCCAGTGCTTAGTCTACTTAGCCATCAAGTAAGCAAGCTTAATAACCCAGTCTAAAGTTTTTAGAAGATTTTTAACGTTAATATATCAAAGAACTGAGTTACTCATTAGCTTAAATTGTGATACTTGAACCTCGATAAGTTTTGCCAAAGTTAACGAGATAATAACAGAGTAATGACAATCATCAAGTTCCTTCTAAATATCACGAACTATCAGGTAATGTTTTATAGGACGTACAAGTTAGGTTAATGAACTGAGTTCATATATAAGCAATTTGAAAATCGACTGAAACACACGTAAATGTAACTCGATTCTTACCTCCAAACTGCTAAAAACCCGTCACCCTTCTCTCCCCAAATCTTCCGGTACTTTTGTTGAATTTCGCCTTCATCGTCAATAGCAGCTGTCCTAAGCAAACTTCTTAATAGTGAATCTTCATATTAATTATACCATTAAGCTCTGTGATCCATGAAGACTATAAGCAGATCGGCTGATACACGAAAAACACGTAGGATGGTCCAACTACAGGTCCTGTCGTTCTGGTCTTCGAGTCACAAATCTTTTGCGTTTTGGCAGTTATATCGTCGCCTCTTCTTCAAGACATTATATGGTCGACTCTACTAGACTTTGTTATTTCGTCTATAGCTTTGGGTTTGAAAAGGTTAGTCAATAAAACATTTACCATGAATCAGCCAAATTAACTTTATGAACATAAAGTTTAGCCACAATTAAGTAATAATAGTAAATTTGAATATCTAATTACAACTTGGTGATTACGATTCATGAGGAGTAGAAGGAACTGAAAACATAAACTCCTAAACCCCCGGCTTAACAAGAAACAAAATATTTTAAAAGGTATCCGGGAGTTCATGTAAATAAAAGAGAAATAACATACTGTCAAGTAATCAATAAATGTGAAATATATCTTTGATATATATATATATATATATATATATATATATATATATATATATATATATATATATATATATATATATATTTATATATATATATATATATATATATATATATATATATATATATATATATATATATATATATATATATATATATATATATATATATATATATATATATATATATATATTCATTACTACTTGCTAAGCTACAACCCTAGTTGGAGTTGGGCAGTCGAGCCGCTGAGGTGTAGACGTGTTTTGCGTGAGACTCCATTAAACACTCACCCAGAGTCCTGGTTTAGCTTTTGTTTCTTGCACTGAATATCATTCAAAAGATATTAGTTGATCTTATGGAGGAACCTAAGTGAGAAGAAACAGTACACTATGTCTGTCCCTAACTATTTCTGCCTCATATGTGAAACCAAGGAGTGAGACCGGAATATTTTTTTGGGATGTGATTGTTTATATTAAATCCTATCATAAGAAATGTGTGCATATGGTGGTAGGCATCGCTAATAATGAAAGAAAGAACCTAGATTGGTTATGCCCACACTGCGTAGGTGAAGCCATACAAGACAATTGATATATATTAAAATTGAAGAAAGATGTGAATACAAGAAAAGAAGCCCAGAGCGAACAGGACGCGAAAATTGCTGAATTGGAAAACAAACTTTCGGACCTTAGCGCAGATGCAGCAAATTCCACCCAGATTACTGACCTCACTAAGAAAGTTGATAATCTTGCTTTGAATATGGAATCAATTAAGGCAACACTTTAATCATTTATGGACTTAAAACCGGAGAAAACGACATATGCTGACAAAGTTATGGACAAAAATCTGTCGGTAATTAAATCGACAAATACAATAATAAAAATTAATGAAAAAGAAAAAGAAAAAAAAAAAAATAAGCACGAGGTTGAACAACTTCAATGGAAATGTAAACTTGGCAAATAAAATGATCAGAGAAGAGGTGGCAAACAAAATTCAGACATTGGTTGCCGACACTGGAACGAGAAAAATCGGAGAACTAAAACCAAAAATAATGATAGGCAATGTATACAATGATGAAGATGATGTAGTAAATGCTTTGATTCAAAGAAATCGTTGCCTGGACTAGATACAAAACATAGAAGAGAACATAAGTGTAGTCCTCAAGAAAAATGCTTCAGCTGGGACTACCCACTACGTGCTGAAATGTGATCCTGAAGTTCGGAGGGCTATTCATGATAATGGGGACAACGTTTTGTTACGATGTGGTACTTATAACATACGTGATAGTTACCACGTGATCACCTGCTACCACTGTCCGAGGTATGGACACCTTGAAAAATATTGCAAGTCTAAGAATGATGATATAGTCAGCGGGAAATGTTTAGGAAAACATTCCACCAAGTAGTGTAATTCGCAAGTGTCAAAGTGTATCAACTGCACAAAGTTGAACAAACCAAGTGGGGACCCCATAGTAAATTCTAGAGATCGCAAAGCTTATTACTTGGAATTGAAAAGACTTGTAGAAAATACTGATCATGGTTACTAAGAACGTTAGTAACTGTGGCTTGGAATATATATATTCTCTAGGTAAAAAAATATTCAACTTCGAGAATTGATAAACTATAAATATTTGGACATACTAGCATTATCTGAACAATTTTTAAATAACTTGGACAAGGCTAAGATCACTGAAATAACACCCCCACACCCCTTCTTTCACATACCGAGATGGTAGGTCTGGTGGGGCTGTCGGACTCATTATTCATAAAGGTTACTCAAATCTCAAAATTTTAAAAAGAACTAGTGTACAAGCTTTGAGATATATATATTAACTTTATGCCCGCCCCCCCCCCCCCCCCAAAAAAAAAAAATATCCTTTGCAAGAGTCTACAAACCTCCGAGAGCAAACACAAGTATGTTTTTTGAAAAATACAGTGCATTAATGGGGATGATTATTATGGATCAAAATAATTAGTTATTTGAGGAGTTTTCAATTTTTGGATGGATGACTGATCAAATCCTAACGCTTTGGCTTTTCCTGAGTTATTAGAATCATATCAACTAGTGAATAATGTCGACTGTACAACTACTTTAACTGGGCATACGTTGGACCTAGTTTTAAGTGATGGAATGAATAATATTGTATCTGATATAAATGTTGAAAAGAAATGTATTATCTCACTAGTACACAAACTTATTACGTTTAGTCTACCTCTACAGAAACATGAAAGAGTAAAGAAAATAAACTTTAGACATATATCAAATTTTTCTCCTACCGTATTTATTGAAGATGTTACAAAGAAAGTAAATGATGTTATCAACATTTCCTGCGATCATGCTAACCAATGTTTCTTGGGAGATATGTGTGTTAAGTGCCTTTCGACCACTTATAATAAAGTGAGTAAAAGTGAATATGATATTGTGTGCCCATCGATGGAAAACACTATAACTGTTAAAGACTAGTCTCCTTGGTTTGATGGAGAGGCTTCATTGGAAAAGAGAGAAAAAAGACGCAAAGAAAGAAAGGGGAATTGGTAAAAAACTGAAAGTATATGAGTAAAATATAAAATTGCTACGTGTAAATATAACTACCTACTAAAACCTGAATACTATAAGAGAAAGATCCATGAAGCACAACAAACATAAATAAGTTATATCATCTTATAAATGGTGTAATGGGGAATGCAAACGAAAAGAAGTTAGCTGATCGCTACAGTGACCAGGAACTTGCAAATAATTTTATAGTATTCTTTAAAAACAAAATTACGTATATAACCAGGTCACTTGTAAATACTCAACTTCAGAGTAATCATACACCTGACACACCGACAAAATTAATAATATTTAACAACATAACACAAGATAAAACCACCAGGATTATCAAGATTTTGTATGACTCTTTTAAAATTTTAGGTGTGATTCTCGACAGTAAATTTACTTTTGAGAAACTTCAATTGCACAAAAAAATGGCTTATTGAGTAAGTCTTACAAAATTTTCGGTGATCAATCTATTCTGAAGAAGTGTTTTAATTCTTTCATTATACCTTGTTTTATTATTGTTCTCCTGTCTGGTGTTCAGCTGCTGAATTTCATCTTAATTTGTTGGACAGAATCTTACGGTCTATTAAATTTCCTATTCCTGATCTAGATAATAATCTTTGGCACCATCGTTCAATTAGTTCATTATGCATGTTGCATAAGATTTTTCATAACTCTGACCATCCTTTACATTCAGATCTCCCTGGACAATTATATCCTGTTCGTAATACTAGGCAGGCAGTTAATTCTAATAGCCAGGCCTTCTCCATCATGAGACTCAATACTACACAGTATTCTAGAAGTTTTATTCCAGCTGTTACTAAGTTGTGGAATGATCTTCCTAATCGGGTAGTTGAATCAGTAGAACTTCAAAAGTTCAAAGTTGGAGCAAATGTTTTTATGTTGACCAGGCTGACATGAGTTGTTTTTATTGTTTATATATGATATATCTGTTTTTGACGTTGTTAATAGTTTATATAAGACATATCTGTTTTGACGCTGTTACTGTTTTCAGAATGATATATTGTTAATTTATTATCATTATTTATTTATTTCCTTTATTTCCTTTCCTCGCTGGGCTATTTTTCTCTGTTGAAGCCCTTTGGCTTATAGCATCTTGCTCTTCCAACTAGAGTTGTAGCTTGGCTAGTAATAATAATAATAATAATAATAATAATAATAATAATAATAATAATAATAATAATAATAATAATAATAATAAAATCGCAATCGATCCTATGCCAATATCTGAAGTATATAATTTGAGAGAGATACTTTTCTAGTGCAGCCGAAGTGATAGTGAGAATAGCAAATGCAAGCATTGAAAAATGTAAGTTTCCCAAATCTGAGAAAATGGCTATAGTCACACCAGTTCTGGAAAATGCTCTGGACTACCAGGAATTAAGGTCATATAGACCTATTTCGATTCTACCCTTTGATTCTTAAGTGCTTGAATACGTAATTCTTGAATAACTAGTCAGTCACTTAGAAGTAATAGATTTGCCTGATAACCAATCTGCTTACTGAAAACTTTACTCTACGGAGACAGCCATCTGCCCTGTTGTAAATGATATGCTGGAAATGATGGAGGAAAATAAATGTGGTATTTCAATAATACTCGATCTCAGTGCAGCTTTTGATACAGTTGTGTAAGAACTGCTACTAAATGACCTACGGTGCATTTTCGTTGAAGATCAAGCTTTCGGATACTTAAAAGACTACTTGGTGGGTAGAAATTACTGTGTGCAAATTGGAGACTCTTATTCATTATATGAATCTTTAAACAAAGCGGAACTCCAGGGTTGTGTACTTGGCCCAATCTTATTCTGCATTTATACAATTGCCCTATCGTAAATACCACAAAGGCAAGGAATAAAGTTCAAACTATTTGCAGATGACACACAATTTTTCTTCTCGATAAATGATATAGGTGACACTATTCAAACTCGCAACCGAATCCTTGATAGTGTTAGATAATGGTTGACAAATAAACAACTAAAGTTAAATAGGAACAAAACTGAGTCCATGGTGGTGAGTAAGAAGAACAGCGTGGGAAGCTTGGGTGATGTTCAAATGAACACAAATAATGATACAGCGCCGATATCAAGTAAAGTTCGTGATCTAGGTGTATTTCTTGACTGTAACTTGTGCTCAATGCCCAAATGAATAATGTAGTGAAAACTGCTGGCCATCATCTAAAAAATACTGTTTTTATAAAAAAGTACTTGGATAAAAATTATGTAAAGAAACTGTGTTATTACAAGGATTGACTACTGCAACTCCATCTATTAAGATTTACCAATACAAAACATAAAAAAGAGAAGAACCAGATGGATAAAAGGCATCCCACCTAGAGACTGGATCACACCTATACTAATTGATTTACACTGGCTGACGATTAAAGAGAGAATTGACTTTAAAATATGTACAATAATCCACCAAGTTATCAGAACCGGTCGTCCAAAATACCTAAGAGAATTGCTACATATTGCACAGCTAACAAGTCGTGTCGACACCAGAAGAGTTACAGATGGTTTCAAGCTATAAGAACCTAAATATATGTCCACTCATACATGTCGAATTCAAGATTTTTGTACTTAGAATTGAAATCAAACCACCTTCACCATCGTAGCTAATTGGTACTTTGTCACTTGGCCTTTGGTTAATGATAAATCTTTCACATTTAGACGTGTTTTTCATATTCAAATAAGCCTTATATTTTTTGTATATTAATGTCTGGATTCTCTTAACGACCTCGGGATCAAAGCCCAGGTGAAATCAATTCTAAGTACAAAAAACATGACTTCGACATTTATAAGTACAGAAGAATCGTCATTGACTTTTATCTTTCTTCGTGGCCAAGTGGTAAGTCACTGTCTATAAATGTTTGCCGGACTAGGGCTCGACTCCCGGCCGGTCACAATCACATGTCTTTGTATGATTACGCCATGGGCTCTGATCCCGAAGTCGTTAAGAGAATCCACACATTAATGTATAACAAATATATGGCCTATTTGAATACGAAAAATACGTCTAAATTAGCCAAATTTATCATTAATCGAAGGCCAAGTAACAAACTGCCAATTAGCTATGATGGTGAAGATGGATTGATTTCAATTCTAAGTACAAAAAACCTGTATTTGACATGTATCTGTACAGAAAAAATGTCTTTGACTTTTGTCTTTCTTCATGGCCAAGTGGTAGGGCACTGTCTCTACAAGTTTGCCGGACCTTGGTTCGACTGCCGGCCGGTCACAAGCTCTTGCCTTTGTGTGATTTCGACAGGTGCTCTGATCCCTAAGTCGTTAAAAGAATGCATACATTAATTTATAAAAAATATATGGCTTATTTGAATATGAAAAACACATCTAAATGTGCAAAATTAATTATTAATCGTATGCCAAGTAACAAACTACCAATTAGCTATGATGGTGAAGATTGGTCGATTTAAATTATAAGAACAAAAAACCTGAATTCGACAGGTATATATACAGAAGAATTGTCATTGACTTTCACCTTTCTTCGTGGCTAATTGATAAGTCACTTTCTATACAAGTTTGCTAGACCAGGGTTCAACTCTTGGCCAGTCATAGGATCTAGTCTTTGTGTGATTTCGCTAGGGGCTCTGGTCCCGAGGCCGTTAAGAGAATCCAGACATTAATGTATAAAAAATATATGGGTTATTTGAATATGAAAAACATGTCTAAATGTGCAAAGTTTATCATTAACCGAATGCCAAGTAAAAAACTACCAAATAACTACGATATTGATTTCAATTCTAAGAATAAAAAACCTGAATTCGACAGGTATAAGTACAGAAGAATTGTCATTGACTTTTATCATTCTTCGTGTCCAATTTGAAAGTCACTGTCTATACTAGTTTGCCGAACCAGAGTTCGACTCCGGCCTGTCATAAGCTCTTGTCTTTGTGTGATTTCGCCTGAGGCTTTGAGCCTGAGGTCGTTAAGAGAATCTAGACATTGATGTATGAAAAATATATGGCTTGCTTAAAAACGAAAAACACATCTAAATGTGCAAAATTTATCATTAATCGCATGTCAAGTAACAAAATACCAATTAGCTAAGATGGTGAAGATATGTTGATTTAAATTCTAAGTACAAAATACCTGAATTCGGCAGGTATAAGTACAGAAGAATTGTTATTTGACTTTTATCCTTCTTCGTGGCCAAGTGGTAAGTCACTTTCTATACAAGTTTGCTGGACTAAGTTTCGGCTCCCGGCCGGTTATAAGCTCTTTTCATTGTGTGATTTCGCCTGGGGCTCTGCTCCCAAGGTCGATAGGAGAATCCAGAAAATTAATATATAAAAAAATATATGGCTTATTCGAATATGAAAAACACGTCTAAATGTGCAAAAATTTATCATTAATCGAATGCCAAGTAACAAACTACCAATTAGGTACGATGGTGAAGATGGGTTGATTTCAATTTTAATTACAAAAAACCTTAATTCAACGGGTATATATACAGAGGAGCTGTCATTGACTTTTATCTTTCTTTGTGGCCAAGTGGTAGTCACTGTCTATACAAGTTTGCTGGACCAGGGTTCGACTCCCGGCCGGTCACAAGCTCTGATCTTTGTGTGATTTCACCTGGGGCTCTGATCCCGAGGACGTTAAGAGAATCCAGACATTGATGTATTAAAATGTATGGCTTGCTTAAATACAAAAAACACGTCCAAACGTGCAAAACTTATCATTAATCAAATACCAAATAACAGCCTATCTTAAGATATGTTGGGTTAAATTATAAGTACAAAAAACTTGAATTCGACAGGTATAAGTACAGAAGAATTGTTATTCGACTTTTATCTTTCTTCGTGACCAAGTGGTAAGTCACTGTCTTTATAAGTTTGCCGGACCAGGGTTTGACTCCCGGCCGGTCACAGGTTCTTGTGTTTGTGTGATTTTGCCTGGGGCACTGCTCCCAAGGTCAATAAGAGAATCCAGACATTAATGTATAAAAAATACTTGGCTTATTTGAATATGAAAAACACGTCTAAATTTGCAAAATATATCATTAATCGAACTATCAATTAGCTACGATGGTAAGGATGGGTAGATTTCAACTCTAATTACAAAAAAACTGAATACAGAAAAATTGTCATTGACTTTTATCTTTCTTTTTGGCCAAGTGTTAAGTCACTGTCTATACAAGTTTGTTAGACCAGGGTTCGACTCCCGGCCGGTCACAAGCTGGTTTTTGTGTGATTTTCCCTGTTGCTCTGATCCAGAGGTCGTTAAGAGAAACCAGACATTAATGTATCAAAAATATATGGCTTATTTGAAATGAAAAACACATCTAAATGTGCAAATTTTTCATTAATCGAATGCCATTTAACAAACTACCAATTAGCTAGGATGGTGAGGATGGGTTGATTTCCATTCTAAGAACAAAAAACCTGAATTCGACAGGTAGAAGTACAGAAGAATTGTCATTGACTTTTATTTTGCTTCGTGGGCAAGTGGTATGTTACTGTCTATACAAGTTTGCCGGACCAGGGTTCGACTCCCGGTAGGTCAAAAGCCCTTGTCTTTGTGTGATTTTGCCTTGGGCCCTGATCCCAAGGTCGTTAAGAAAATACAGACATTGATGTATTGAAGATATATGGCTTGCTTGAATACGAAAAACACGTCTAAATGTGAAAATTTTATCATTAATCGAATGCCAAGCAACAAACTACTAATTTGCTAAGATGGTTAAGATGGGTTAATTTCAATTCTAAGTACAAAAAACCTGAATTCAAGAGGTATAAGAAAGAAGAATTGTTATTTGACTTTCATCTTTATTCTTTGCCTAGTGGTAAGTCACTCTCTATACAAGTTTGCCGGACCAGGGTTCGACTCCTGGTCGGTCATGAGCTGTTGTCTTTGAGTGATTTTGCTTGTGGCTCTGATCCCAAGGTCGTTAAGAGAAATCAGATATCAATTCACAAAAAATATATGTTTTTTTTTAATATGAAAAACATGGCTAAATGTGTAAATTTTATCTTTAATCGAATGCCAAGTAACAAACTACCAATTAGCTACGATGGTGAAGATGGGTTGATTTCAATTCTAATTACAAAAAAACCTGAATTCCACAGGTATATATACAGGAGATTTGTCATTGATTTTTATATTTCTTCGTGGTCAAGTGATAAATCACTGTCTATACAAGTGTGCTAGTTCGGGGTTCGACTCTTGACTGATCACAAGCTCTTGTCTATGTGTGATTTTGCCCTAGGCTTTGATCCCGAAATCGTTAAGAGAATCCAGACATTGATGTATCAAAAATATATGGCTTATTTGTATAAGAAAAACACGTCTAAATGTGCAAAGTTTTTCATTAACCGAATACCAAGTAACAAACTACCAATGAGGTACGATGGTGAAGATGGGTAAATTTTAACTCTAAGTACAAAAAAAAAAAGAAAAAAAAATCGACAAGTTTAAGTACATTGACATTTAACTTTCTTCTTTGCCAAGTGGTGAGTCACTGTCTATACAAGTTTTCCGGGACAAGGTTTGACTCCCGGCCGGTTACAAACTCTTGACTTTGTGTGATTTCACCTGGGGCTCTGATCCTGAGGTTGTTAGGAAAATCCAAACAATAATATATAAAAAATATATGGCTTATTTCAAAATGATCAATGTGAAAAATTTATCATATATATGTATATATATTTATATATATATATATATATATATATGTGTGTGTGTGTGTGTGTGTGTGTCTGTGTGTGTATGCGTGTGTGTATGTGTGTATATATCACTAATTGCTAAGCTTCAACCTTAGTTGGAAAAGCAGAATGCTATAAGGCCAGGGCCTCTGACAGGGGACCCAACCCAAATGTAACCCAAGACCGTGGAAGACAATAGTACAAAGACTATGGCATTATCCAAGACCAGAAAACAATGATTTAAGGAGAGTGACCACTTAGCAGTTACAGTACAGTAACCCCTAGAGTAAAAAAGAATTCTTTGGTAATCTCAGTGTTGTCAGGTATATGAGGATCAGAGAATATATAAAGAACATGCCTGACGATTCAGTGTATGCGTAGGCAAAGGGAAAATGAATGGTAACGGAGAGAAGGATCCAAGGTAGAACTGTCAAAGGACCCCAAAGCACACACTCTCTCTCTCTCTCTCTCTCTCTCTCTCTCTCTCACACTATATATATATATATATATATATAATATATATATATATATATATATATACACACACACATATATATATATATATATATATATAGGTAGATATATGATAAATTTTGCACATTTAGACGTGTTTTTTTAGATTCAAATAAGCCATATATATTTTTGACGACCACAAGATCAGAGCCCCAAGTGAAACTTCACAAAGACTAGAGCTTCTGACCGTCTGGGAGTCGAACCCTGGTCCAGGGAACTTGTATAAACAGTGACATACCACTTGGTCACGAAAAAAAATAAAAGACAATGACAATGTTCTTGTACTGTTACCTGTCGATTTCAGTTTCTTTTTCTTTTCTTTTTTTTTCTTTTTTTTTGTACTTTGAATTAAAATCTACCCATCTTCATTATCGTAGCTATGTGATATGTTTGTGACATGGCATTCAATTAATGACAGATTTTGCACATTTAAACGTCTTTTTCATATTCAAATATCCGATATATATTTTTGATACAATAATGTCTGGATTCTCTTAACGACCTCGGGGCCATAGCCCTAGGTGAAATCACACAAAGACAAGAGCTTCTGACCGGACGGGAGACGAACCCTGGTCTGGGAAACTTGTATAAACAGTGACCTACCATTTGGCCACGAAGAAGGATAAACGTCAATGACAATTCTACTGTACTTATACCTGTCGAATCCAGTTTTTTTTTTTTTCTTTTTTTTTGTACTTAGAATTGAAATCAAACCATCTTCAGCATCGTAGCTAATTCGTATGTTTGTGACTTGACATTTAATTAATGATAGATTTTGCACATTTAGAAGTGTTTTTCATATTCAAATAAGCTATATATATTTTTTATATATTAATGTCTGGACTCTCTTACCGACCTCGAGATCTGAGCCCCAGGCGAAATCACACAAAGACAAGAGCTTCTGACTGTCCTAGAATCGAACCTGTTCTAGAAAACTTATAGTAACTGTGTCTTACCACTTGGCCACGAAGAAAGATAAAAGTCAATAACAATTCTCCTATACTTCTACCTGTTGAATGGATTTTATTTATTTATTTAATTTTTTTTTTTTGTACTTAGAATTGAAATTAACCCATCTTTGCCATTGCAGCAAATTGGTATGTTTGTGATTCGGCACTCGCTTAATGATAAATTTTGCACATTCAGACTTGTTTTTATATTAAAAAAAAAAAAACATATTTATTGTTTATACATTAATGAATGGATTCTCTTAACAACATCAGGATATTTTCCTCTAAACGGCAAAAGGTCGGGTTTCTTATTCAATGAAGCAAGAAAACATGAACATTTTAGCGTTAAGCTTTTTAAATTGCACGTCGAAACTGTGTTCTGCATTTCTTGTAAATAGCGATATTCTGTTCAGTGTGATTTCTACGGTACCTTGTCAATGCAATTCTTGTAGACCTGAGTAACGCCTTGATTTCTGGTGACCACCAAGTGACTGGTTATTGACAGAAAAGGCTTGTCGTTTTTGGAATGGAATGAGCTCCATCTGTGTGAATAATTCCATTTATGAAATCAATGGAATCATGAACATTTTTCAGTCCATTAGCATTTAATTTTCCTACTCTTGGTTCTCTATTTTTTGCTAGTTGTCTATATCCAAGCACCATCAAGGTGATGTGTATTTTGGTGGATCATTGTTAGTTGTAATCATTATTGGCACATGATTACTAGTATACCAGTCATATAATATACTCCAGTGAAAGTCAGGTAGAGAATTAGAATTTGATATTGAAAGATCAAGGCATGACCAAGTACCTGTGCCTGTCTGGATATGAAAGTGAGTGGACTCACCTGTATCTAGAATTCCAATATCTTCAATTTCTATCAATGATGCTCGTAGATTTCTCTTTGAGTTTGCTAAAATGTCTCCCCATAATGGATGTTTGCTGTTCATATCACCCAGAAGGGGAAAAGATTAGGCGAGTTGGTTTAACATATCAGCCACATCATCAGTTTAAATATTACCATTAGTAGGCAAATATAGTTAACATATGGCGTATTTTCTATTTAGATCTACAGGGTATTTGGACTTCTACTGCTTATATAATAATACATAGTTTTAAAGGTTTTGGGGGAATGTTACGCCGAACATACACAAGACTTCCGTCGTGGCACCTTCCCTGAGGATAACAGGGCGTTTTGTTATCAATACATTATCCAGGGCATGGAGTATAGATATATAGCATGATTTCTTGAAGGCAGGCTTTTACATGTGAATGGGTTATGAAATAGGAGCTTCAGATCTTCATATCAGACCTTGGCAATTCCTCTGTAATATTTAAGAGAAGATAGAAAGTTTGCCTTTTGGAAGATTCCTTAGAAGAGGCCTTCCTATCAGATTTTTAGAATTAACGGGAGTCTGATACTCTTTTTATAAAAGCAGGTTTTTCTAAGTTTGGTTTGGTATTTTTCTTAGCAGTCTACTTATTAATTGTTGGGGAAGATGGTGAACCTCGACATTAATCTTCATTTTCTTATGGCTTACCTTTCTGAGATAGTATTTCATACCTATTTGCTATAAGCGATTTTGAATTTATGGATAGAGGGAGAGGGATTGGGATGTTTTTCGATTAAAAGATGAAGAGCTATGTGGAATATTTACCTCCATATTAACAGGTGCATCTGATAGCTCACTAGTATAAAATTTTTCCCCGGATATAAGAAATGAAGCTACCCGAGATCAAAGCCTTGTGCTGTTCTGTCCATCCGAGGTTGGTAGATTTCGACAGGAGGCTACTAAATCTAATGAATGGGGCATAGAAATAGCCTTATGTTATTCAGGAAGAGAAATCTTCCCATTACCTGGTCTAGCTGGTGCTGTAATTCTCTGTGGGTGGTCTGCATCCTTAGATACCCTGGTTAGAGTAGCTGATAGAAATGATATGATGAACAAACACGTGATGAACAAACAGCATAAACTAGTAGTGAGGGATTTTTTAATGAGAAATAGAAAACCCAAGAAAAGAAAATGATCCAGTATTAACGTTTAGAACTTTAAAGGAGCAAGGGGTTAAAAATCTAGGAGGATTGCGTGTGTGTGAGAGAGAGAGAGAGAGAGAGAGAGAGAGAGAGAGAGAGAGAGAGAGAGATGACTGGGAAGGTTGAACTTCGAGATTAATCAGGGTAACATATTGGAAAATAATTGGGTGGCTATGATAAAAATATGTATAAAAGAAACAAAGGAATTAGTGGGATAAACCAGCTGGTATGGTGTGCTGAAAGAAGAATAAAGTGGTAATGGGACAGAGAGGTGCTAGAGTCAATTAAAAGAAAATCAAAGGCCTTTTAGGACTGGAATTCAAGGCACTCACAGGGACCAGAGGAACAGTATAGATAATTTGAGGAAAAAGATTCAAGGAGGATAGTAGGGATAGGTATTAGAGGAGTAGTAGAGCAATTGAATAAAATGCTAGGAATAAGGGAAGGACAAAATGACATCTATAAGGTTTCAAACTTAAAGAAAAGGTGAAAACAGGATTTGGTAACTGGCAGTAATCAGGGATAGAGATGGAAATATACTGCATATAGAGTGGGAGCCCAAAGCATTTATTCGTGTGAAAAGCGGCAAAAGGTTCAACATTATCAACATCCTACTTGACCCACATATAATGCATTGCTGTATTGATGCCGGGGCGGAGCCGGGGCTATGATCCCCAAGTACTTCATAGTAGGTGGGTCAAAAATGACATTTATTCATGGGAACTCCGGCAAGGCTAAAAGTAGTTTAGATTGGTGCACAGGAGTCTCCTGACTACCGAATGTACAATGATAGCCATCTTAGGTGGGGCGTTGCCCCCAGCAGCCAGCCCTATCCCAAAGTAAAAAAATAAATTTATTTATGTGAAAACCTCAAGGCTGGAAATGGTCTCAGTTTTTCCTTTGGGGTCTTCTATATAATAGATGGACAATGCCAGCCATTTTTGCCAGTTTTGACCCCGATAGCAACCTTAAATCAAACACGGGGCAAAAAATAACATTTATTCATGTGGAAAGCGGCAAGGCTGGAAATAGTCTGAACTTGTCATTTGAGATCTCCTACGTACTAAATGAACAATGCCAGCCATTTCGGGTGGGGCTTTGACCACTACAGCAACCCTAAATCAAACCCCGTGAGGAAAACAGAAAAGCTGGAAATGGCCTAAATTTGTCATTTGGAGTTTCCTGCGCATTTAATGGATATTGATAGCCATTTTAGGTGGGCTTTGACCCCGACAGCAACCCTAAATGAAACATAGGCCCAAATTACCTTAATTCATGGGACCAGCGGCAAGGCTAGAAATGGTCTCAATCAGTCCTTTGGGGTCTCCTACTCACTAAAGGGAAAACGGCAGCCATTTTGAATGGGGCTTTGACCCTGTTAGTGACCATATCTCAAATTTTGCATTAATTCATATGGAAACAGGTATGGCCTAATATAGTCTCATTCTGTCTCTGGGAGTATCCTGTACACAAACTTATTAGTTAAAGATAATTTATAATATAAAAACGTCTACATAAAGATATGAAAACAGATATTTCAATTAATGAGAAATTTTATTTTAAAAAGGACCATTGCATTCCTAAATCAAATATTATTGTAGTTTACTTTTCTGAGTATCTTTTCATAGCAGCTTTAATATTTTTTAATATTGATGAAAATTAACGAAATGAGCAATTGATTATCCTCTGATACAAAAGATAGAACTCTTTATTACTTTGAAAAAAGAAAGAAATTTTAAAAAATACATAGATAAATAGATGAGAATGATATTATTATATTACCACCACACAGAATTAACTATTTTCATTATCAGAACCTCAAGGCCTATCTCATTTAATCTTAATTTTGTGTGTCTTAAGCATTTCAGGAAGATGTAATATATTCATTCTTTTTTCCGGCTGAAAGATATGCCTGCATATTTTCTCCTTGTTTATGCTTCCTTTATGAAATTTTTAGATGAAAGATGGTTCCAATGATACAAACCTAATCCTCGTATAATTCAGAGGTATAATACTATAATGCTATTGTATTATAAACTGAGATTATTAGCTATTATAACTCTGAATTTAATGTCAGCTGAAAATAATTTAATTACAGTAGAAAGGGAAATGTCAGTCATCTTGCTCGGTATCACCACTATCTTCACTCTATACATTGTCTGAATCCTCGTCCTTCTCAGCCATTATTTGCTCGCAATCCTCTCGTCTGTCACCTTTAGTTATAGAGCTGGGGACAGTTTCCAGTGAACCATAACCATACAGGCTGTTTCATAGCATGGAGGAAAGGAAGCACAATTAATATTCATTCTTACTAGTGTATTTGTTTGCTTACCCCGCACGTATGCATGAAGGCCTTATATTTTGCTTCATTGATGTATGATACGATAAAAGCATACAGTGTACACACATTGCAATTATCTGCCAATGCACAAACATGCGTAGAAATAATTACACTGGTTTACAAAAAAAATATTTTGGTCTGAGGTAAGAATGGGGATAGGTGATTTTTGCTAATTTGGGTGTGCTGAATTCAAATTTATAAATAGTTTTTCTCCATCACCTCTAGTTTTATGACTTTTAAATAGTCTCATTTTAGTATAAACAGAGAATATATGTGCACATTTCAAGAGTTGCAGCAGCTTATAACAGATAAAACAGGATAGATAAAGAACACTGATTGAATCAATATACTTGGATGACAAATTACACAATTCATATTACCACAGACAGTCGAAAGTGTGTTTTCTTATAAGATCTGGTGTATTTTGTCTCTGGGATGTCACTCAAGAGCATCCAGCAGAAGTCTCCCATCATGCCGGGGTTCCATTTGCCTTGATAGTTGCTCTCCATCTTCGTAATGTCTTGGTGGAATCTTTCTCCATGCTCATCACTCACTGCTCCAAGGTTTGACGGGAAGAAGTTGAGGTGGGAATGGAGAAAATGAATCTTGAGTGACATTCGGCACCCCATATCCTCGTAAGACTTTAGCAATTTTTCAATACAGGCTTGGTAATCTGGTACGCGTGTGTTACCAAGGAAGCCACTAGAGACTGACTTGAATGCTTCCCATGCTCTCAGTTCCTTTAAGTTAAGAAGCTCCTCAAAATCAGTATCCTTTAGCACTTCTCGGATCTGAGGTCCAACAAAGATGCCCTCTTTAAGCTTAGCAGCACTAACACCTGGGAACACAGTAGACAAGTGTTGGAAGGAAGCACCATTTTTGTCCAACGCCTTCACGAAATTCTTCTTCAAACCAAGCTTGATGTGAAGAGGAGGAAGAAGCACCTTATTCATGTCCACCAGAAGATTCCCCATACGCTGTGTTCTGCTTGTAATGCTGGGATACAGCTCGACTATTCCAAAGACAGAGAAAACAGCAGTACTTTGTGAAGCCTGCTTGCATACCCATAAGAAGACTCCATTGGTACTCGATGTACTTAATAGCTTCTAAAAGAAGCTCCATATTGTCATAGGACTCCTTTAGATGGACAGAGTGTGCAATGGGAATGCTGGGATATTTATTCCCGTTGTGCAAAAGCACAACCTTGAGACTTCGCTTGGAAGAGTCTATGAAAAGACGCCAGTCTGACGGATTATGTGGCAAACCAAGGGACGTGAACAAGCCAGGTATGTTTGTGCAGTAGCACAACTTGTTTTCCACGTCGAAAAAGGAAGCAAGGTCAATGTTCCGATTCCTGAAACTGGTGATCCTTACATCTTCCTGGACTAGGTTCCCCTGTTTAAGCCGTGAAGCCAAGAGCTCTGACTGCTGTTTTGACAGATACAAATCACGAGCAAGATCATTCAAGTCTTCTTGCGTGATCCAGTGTGGCTCGTTGCCATTTGTTCCTTAATATGTAGACTCAATATCTTCCAAAGATATTGACTCGGCAGAATCCTCCCTTGAAGGCATTTCTTCATCTGATGAGGAAAGAAGATCCTTATTTACTAGAGGTGTGGGTACAGGAAGATCATCTGAATGGGGAACGGGTCTCATAGCAGATGGAAGGTTGGGATATTTGATCTTTTTCCTAGAAGATGCATTGAAACCAGTCATATTAGTTAAACAAAAATAACAATCATCTGCGTGGCTTCGTGGCTCTCTCCAAACCATCGGGACTGCAAAGTTGAAAGCTTCTTTCTTGCCATTAAACCATGCTGTTAGTCTATTGTAGCAGGGTTTACAACAGATGTGTGGAGCCCAAGACTTATCCTGATCACCAATTTTACAGTCAAAATAGTGAAAGTAGGCGGTTCTGAGGAGGGAAGTGATGGTTCGATGCTGTGCAACTGGTGTGAAGTCCCCACACATGTAGCAGATAGAATTGGCCTTGTTGAGGCATACTCGATGTTTTGACGTGATTGAATCCATTGGAGAATCTGAAAATATAACAAAGTAAAACAAAATCATATGCAAGGCAATAAAATATGCATTGGAAAATGTAATACTAATATTTAGCTACTCAAAAGATGTGTAACACGATAATTGAGGGACACCAACCTCCTACGCCACCTGCGAGACAACCTCCTCCAATGACTGCCTGAGCACTACTGAGTGTGGATTGAGACCTGCTGCCCTAATTGCCAAAATCCGTATTGATATATAATTATATATATATATATATATATATATATATATATATATATAATGTAATGCAATCACTTACATTTAGTGCATAATAACTAAAATATAAGCCATAGGCCTCACAATATTAGAATTAACCCTGAATGCATATACGCCTTTATGTACCGTATATGCACAAAATGCACACTATGTTATCTAAGAAAAAAACTAGAGCTGATGAGTGAAAACGGATTTCATATTTGAATTCAGCACTCCCAAATTAGGTAAAAACGGGTATTTTTGTGCTTGGCTCAATTTCTTTGTAAACCAGTGTTATCTATGACTGCGAGAAATTCACTTGTAAAAGATGGTCATACAGTTTTACAGTACGGATGCCTTCTCTCTCATTTCACATATTCAATAAATAATGAATAACGCTAGAAATAGAAACATTGTAATGGAAAGTGGAATAGATTTCCCGTATAATTCATAAATAAAATAAATGAATTTAGTTAGAAAAAAATTTAAAAACTTTTAAGCAAAAGCAAACAATACATATTTATCTTGATGTAATAAAATTTACAATAAAGTTTCTTTTTATATAAAAATTATTATATTATAATTTTTTCTTTATATAGCATATGAAACATGACTATTGCAATTACTTGCAAACTCATGAACACGCGTCAAAAAAAAAAAAAAATCTTTGCATGTATGAAGTTTTCGTGTAACATACATTCTCTGCCATTTTATATAATAAATACATAATAAATAACAATAATTAAAAATTAAGATTATAATGGAAAGCTGAATAGATTTCTTATATGATTTATAACTAGGATAGATAAGTTTTGTCAGAAAAAAAAGCGAAGCCACTGTAGCGCTAGTAAGGACAGTCAGGTTTTATTTTTACATAACAAAATGTGCGATAATGTTTTTATATAAAAATCTTCATATATTTTCTATTTTCCCTTATACCATGTGGCAATAGAAAGAGTACCTTATCAAAAAGTAGGTGGAATATGACAATTTTATATATTTACAAAGGAACAAAAACCTATAGGATAAAATCCTCTATTGACTTGTAAAATTTTTGTGTAATACACCTTCTTTGCCATATTACCTAATAGATAAGTAATGAAGAATGCCAGGAAAAAAATAAGAGTATAATGTATATTTGAACGAGTTTCTTATATAATCAATCAATAAAATAAATAGGTTATGTCAGAAAACAATGGGATAACTAAAGAGAAATGACAAAATCTTTACCTTGATGGAACAGAATTTGAAATAGTTTTAATACATACATGTGAATAGTTTTACGCGCTTCCATGAAGCATATGAAACACAAACAATACCTAGTTAAATGGTATTAGAAACATGATGATTGAAGTTTTTATCAAACACACAAATAAGCTTTGGAAATATATTCATTCACCTATAAAATTATTGTGTAAAATACAGTCATATGGTTTTACCATAAGCAGTACGCATATGGTAAAACTGCTTCTTTGCCATATTGCGTAATAAGTAAGTATTACATACCACTTTGAAAAATGAAGATTGGAATATAAAGCTGAATAAGTTTCCTATATAATCTATAAATCAGATAAAGAACTTGAGTAATAATATAGCAGCTGCGAAGCAACGATTGACCATAAATGTTCATATTGTTATAACTAAATTTACGATAAGGTTTTAACAAAAAAATGTTCTATACTTTTACATTTTGCTATATATCAAGTAAAATCAGAAAGATTTTACTTCCATGTGGTATATTGTATGGAACATGACGATTGAATTTTTTTTTGAGTGCATAGTTATACTCATAGATAATTATCTTATTTTTTCATTGATTGTTGATTGGAATCACTTGATTCTGACATGGATCCACCAGTAAAGAGGAGTTATTTTGAGAAATGATAAAGTTCTTATTCTGAGTGAAAAATAGCTAATAAAGTTGAAAGTTGCAGACTCATACATTAGAGTAATTGACTCGGAACCAGTGTGTGTGTGTGTGTAGATTTTTATATCATCAGCCTTAGCATGTTAGTTTTATAACTTCCACATAATTGAAAATTTACGCGGACAGACTGCAGAGGTGCCAATAAAGATAAAAATTATATATCCATACTTTATCAAGATTAAATTGGATGGCTAGAAATGAGAATTATATATTTTTAGGTGAAACTTGATGAGAGATGTTGATACATTCTCAGATGGATTAAATTTATAATGATTCAATGGACTACCATTTGTCCTTTTTGCAAGTCAGGCTATTTTTCTAGAGGGAATGCAAGAAGTCCTCGCATCATTGTTAAGACAAATCTTGTGCCGGTATTATTAAGATAGTGCTATAATATGGGGAGTCTCATTTGAACAATTGCTATTTTGACTACAAGAAACATTAAAGAGCTTTAGGAAAAGGGAAGAAGCTTAAAATGTGAACAAGTGTTCATTTTCTATGAGAGAAGTAATGTTTCTTGGTCACATGGTCTTTGAAAAGGTGAAAAGCGAGTAAATCCTGATGTTATAAGAAAATTAAGCAGGCAAAAACATGCCAGGCTGTAGTTTTATAGGCATGAGTTCTTTTTTTTTCTTTTTAAATCGAAAGCATGTGGAAAGTGTTACCTTAATTTGCTCATAAAGATACAAAGTGGAATTGGACAAAAGTTATCAAACATCCTTTTAAAGAATCAAAGAGGATGTATTATCACCTGCATTGCAAATTCATTATCAAATGGATTTACCAGCTAAATTTGTATTTGATGCATCACACAGTTTTAGGAGCCTTCATAGAACATATAATGCCAGATGGAACAGACGAAACGATTGCACTTGTTTTCAGAGCATTGAATAAGGTAGAAATAAATTACTCTGAAATAAAAAGAAATCATAAACCTTTATAAGAAATATTAAGGCCAAAAAAACAAGGTTACCTAAATTAGTAGCAGCAAGAATACAATAGCAGCTTATGATCATACTATTGAATATAGACCTACATCAAAGATGGGTAATACAGACGCTTTCTCTAGATTACATATAAACAAAGCTCCAAAAGAATGTGATGCTGTATTCTTTTGATTTCTGGATATGATTTAGATGCTAAAAAGAATACTGTTCATTGTACACAGAAAAGGCCATTACTTGCATTAGTAATACAGAAATTTATTACAGTAGGGGACTTATGTGCAAAGGGAGAAAGTTGAAAACCTTATAAAGTAATCTGAAATGAGTTTAATGTAACACAAAGTTGTATGATGAGAGGTTCATGAGTATCAATTCCCGTTTCATTTAAGAATAAGGATTCATATGAAATTCATGAACACAAAGGAATAGTCAGGTCAAAGTCAAATGTCAGGACTGTTCCATGGAGGCCAAGTGTAAAAAAAACATATTGAAGTTTCGGTTGATAATTGTATGAATTGTGTTATGCTACAAGACAACTCAAAGGCAACAAGAATATAGTCATGGACACAGACAGTAACATCAGATGCACCTATAAAAGTAGGCCTACATATGCACACTAGTGTTTCAACAGATGGTCTGTTATAATAATGCACAGTTAACTTCACAAAAAATCAAAGTGGTTTGTAATGTAAATGATGTACATCATAAAGTTTCTGCAACTTATCCCCCATTTACAAATGGAAAAGCAGCTATATTAGCTTTAACATTCAGGCACAATATGAAGTGCAAATTCAGATAATGAATATTGTCATGTATCAAAATTCCTATGATCATATAGAACAACTATGGGCCTGCACAATACTTCAGGTGCGTAACCGTAAAATTTATGATTTGGGGATGGGGGGGGGGGGATTAGGAATAATTTATATTTGGTGTATCCCCGTTTACAAAGTCAATAGAACATAAAGGTTATAAACATGTAACGAATTTTTTTTTTTTCAAAAATTAAGAGGATTACCCCATTCTTCTCATGGTAAGGTCTTATTATAACTCAGGGAGATGGGTAACAGGAGAGTTTGTTAAAGACATAGGAAACTTACTTTATGCTTTACAGGTTAGTACAAATACAATAGAACACCATTTTAATCAATTTGAACCATTAATCAGGAATAAAGTAGAGTATATAGAAGGTGGAGATTCAAAATCTGCCAAATTAGTTATACTAATTGTACCAATTGTTTATTAAGATGTTTAACCACCATATGTAAATTTAGATTTTATTCTCACACTGATTCAGGATAATGCTAGAATGCTTTCCAATAAGATAAACAGACGAAAGCCTCCAGGAATATTAGATTTGTAAGGTATTTTATTTATTTATTTATTTATTTATTTATTTATTTATTATTAGTTTTTTTTTTTTTTTTTACAATGATAAGTGTAAAGGAAGGGGATTGTTATGGATGCAAGTTAAATGTTATGCCTAAGTAACATCTTTGAACTTCACATATCGTGTTCCATTATTGCATTAGTAAATGTATAACTTTAATTGTATATATTGTAAGTACTATTGCATATATACTTCAGTATAAGGTTTTGTATAAACTGCCTCAAGAAGAGTGCAACTCAAAGAGTTCGTGTGCAGTGAAGAATATGATTCTTTTATATATATATATGTATTGCTCATCTGTTTATATTCCATCGCTTATGCTTTTTTCCTTTCTTTTTTTTACCATGATTCTTATCATCTGGGAGTAGAGGTGGCTACCAATTATTTAGCCTACTAGTATATTATTCTACCGTATTATGTCATCCAGGAACAACGAGAGCAGAATACATTATACAGTGCTATCATTACTTATAATTGCTTGTATGCATAGCAAACCACATTTCCAATAGCATTAAGAATTCTGGATGGCTAACTTTTTACTCACAACGAAACACCTGTCATTTATGCTATTGGTGAAACAAAAATGAGAAGGCAATATATAAAAGAATAGAAAGGAAAAAGTGTGATTGTATTTTGTGCAAATGAAAGGTACATGGCTGGGGATGGAATAGTGCTCTTAATGTTAGAAAGACTAGGCACTCGAAAGACTACTAAGACACTTGTTCAAATATTGTATGATTAACATTGAGTATGGAAGTAATAAAAGTTGTGATAATGTAAAAATTCTGAATATGTACCAGGCTACTTTTGGTGAACATGAAAGTGTTATTGTGCTGAGATATTTCAATGCAAAGATATGTGAAAAAGAAATAAAAGATAGAATTATTTGCTGGTGTAGATTTTGTGGAGCAAATGAGAGTGGAGAGCGTCTAGTAGAGATATATTTGAAATAATGCTTGTTGATTGTTTTAAATATATGATTTATAAACAAGAATATTAACATGAATACATCAGATAGAAAAATAGTGAAGAGAGAATTTGCTAAATTGACCTTAATAGAGCTAAATGATATATTGGTGAAAGGGAACTAGCTGTAGGTAGATTTGATCTTTCTTTGTTTGTGAAAAAAATAAAGATGATCCAAGCTCCACTGTAAAGTAGGGAATCTGTGATTGTAAGTGTAATTTAGACAAGAGTTAGGTGGCACCATTTGACACACTAGTATCTAAGGAATCTTTTGTTCCAGTCTCGGCTTGATTGGCGGAACGCGGCACCTGCGGTGTGACTTCAGTCATCCCAAATATCCCGTAACAGATTATTTTTGTTAACACTAACCAAGTGATAAGATGAGCAACCACCCCAAAATAGTGCATAACATGTAAAATACATTAAAACTTTATCCTTTGCGATTGCCGTTTCCTATGTCTGCGCACAGCACCCTTGAACTGAGGTAAAATTTCCAATTGACATTTCAAGGTAAAAATTTACACCCTTCAATGACACCTGATGATAAAAACACAATGGTGAGAACTTGATCATTGTATCTTAAATAGTACCATAATATGACACTTGCAATGGCATCAGATGGCACAGATTGATAGAGGATCTTGAAAATGGGTACTGTACTGCACGTGACTCATGGACGACCGTACACTGTAACGGTTTTGATTTTTATCTTATTACATGATCTTCCCTGAACTGTTAATAGACCATCCTGTGTTTTTATACTTCCACAGGCTTTTTCTTGCTTAAATTTCTGTGACGTTCTGACTCGCAGGTCGCTCTATAAAAACTTGATTATTGTTTAATAAAGTTTAGTTGCATTCATCTCGTCTCTCATTTATCACCTAACTGTTCACTCGCACAGTGCCAATAGCTTTGTCTCGCATTTCTCCCAGCATGTTCGTTTTTGTCTCGAGTTTCTAGCTCAGTTAGAGCCTAAGCACAAGATTGGTTTGTTTCAACCAACCCCTAGCCATTTATGTTATGAAAAATGCTGAAACCAGGTGAAGGTTAGAGGTTTCAGCGGCAAACAATTTAAGCTCCATAATAAGTAGGCAATATCCATAAAAGATGTACTTACTCCTCATATGTGGCATGATGATGGTCGAAATGTGTAGTTTTGGAATTTGCCTTATTGTAAATGCAGAAATGTGATATTGTAGAGCAAAACAAAGTTTTGTTCATTCCTTTTTCAAAAACTGTAATGCAGTTTATTTTCTAAACTTCGAGGAGTGTTTGTCAGCATATGATAAAGTACAATTACAGAGCACTCAATAATGCCCATAGCTCCGTGGAAGCTGCTTATTTCTCTACCTTTTGCTCGACCTTCACCTTGGCCTTTGATATTAACATGTATTAATTGGAGTACATTTTCATACACTCAAATATGAAAGTTTGAAGTCTCTGTGACAACGATGTCCAAATTTATGGCTAATTACTGGAAATGGACATTTTGCTTGACCGTGACCTCGACGTTTGACCTTGACCTTCCAAAATTTAATGATTTCTAGCTTTTTAAATAACAGTTAATCCCTGCAAGTTTCATTACTTTACGATTAAAACTGTGGTGGGAAGCTGTTCACAAACAAACACATAAACATTCAAACACAAAAAAAGGGTAAAACAACCACTTTCAAACTTCATTGATGAAGGTAATAACATGATAGCACAATTAGCAACGATCAAAATGAAATAAATGAATATATGAAAGTATAGAAATGCAATTTTGGAGAGTATTAGACCAATATCACTATATGGCAAATGGTACAGGTCTTATGAGATGTAAGTGGTGCGTGATTCAG
>NC_090729.1:79956536-79959036 GCF_036898095.1 Palaemon carinicauda
TTTTGTAAATAGCGATAGTGACGATGAGGTAGGGGATTCAGGTAGCCAGGAGGTGAGTAAATTAAGATTGAGCATCCTTGCTCAGGAGTTTAAGCTTAAGGAGATGGAATATAAAACTTTGCAATTAAGGGCGGAAGAGCGCGAAAAAGAGCGAAAATTTGAGTTGCGAATGCGTGAGTTTCACAATTATAATAATAGTAGTGGTAAACATAATGGCTATAATAATTGTTTTGACCTAATGAGTGCTTTGAAGTTAATGCCAGTATTCGATGATGAAGATGTTCCTGATTTCTTTATTTCGTTTGAACGAATAGTAAGAAAATTGTCTTGGCCCAAGGATATGTGGACCACTATGGTTCAGTGTAAATTAAAAGGGAAAGCTCAGAGAGTATATAATACTTTAAGCGAGGATTTGTCGGCGGATTATGATTCGGTCAAGGCCATTATCCTTAAGGCATATGATTTAGTTCCGGAGGCTTATCGACAGAAGTTCCGTAACCTTAAGAAAGAACCCGGTATGACTTTTGTTGAGTTTGCAAGGAGAAAGGAACAATTCCTTGATGATTGGCTTAAGTCTAAGGAGACTGACACTTTCAAGAAATTGAAAGAATTAATTTTAGTCGAAGAGTTCAAAAGAATGGTAGTTAGAGAACTAAAAATTCATTTAGATGAACTTAAGTTGGATTCGCTTCAAGAGATCGCTATTGCATCTGATGAGTATTCTCTTGCTCATCGTCAGGACTGTGTGAATGAGGTTAACGGTAAGAGGTTCCCTCCTCGAGGTAATGGTTGGAGGGGGAATAACCGGAGTCAATCAGATCATGGTACTTTTATTGACAGTTCGGTAGGTGACCGAAGAAAGGGCAAGATTGAAAATGACAATAAGAGTGATGGTAACGAAACACGTAATTTTGTAAATAGCAGTAGGAACAGTAGTAGTAATGATAGTAGGTCCTCTAGGTCCGATGTAGTTTGTTTTTGGTGCCACCGCCGCGGACATTTTAAGGCGGACTGTTTTGCGCGTCGTAAATTTTTAGAAAAGAATAAAGAACCCGTGACGTTGGTATCGGCGGAACAACCGCAGAAGGAGGAGTCAAAATGACTAAGATTTAAGAAGTATATATCTGATGGTACTGTTTATGTTGATAATGCTATGCAAATGGGTCGTGGTGTGAGGATTTTGAGAGACACTGGTGCCGCTCAGTCGTTGATATTACGGAGGTCAGTTCCCGAGGGTGTTGTGTTTAATAATAAGAACTTTGTCTTGTTGGGTGGATTTCCTGATACGGTGGCCTCGTATCCACTAGAAGATTTATATTTGAAGACGAAGAATTTTCAGGGTATGGTTAATTTGGCCATAGTAGATACTTTGCCTATTCCTGATATAGCCATTATATTTGCCAATGATTTAGCCGCTGAAGCTGAAGGTGACGTATTGCCTATTTTGACGTTGATAGATCTGGCAGGTGACCAGATACGCATAGATGATTCGTTGAATCCTGTGTCAGTGGTTACGCGTTCTCAATCTAAAGAGGTTGACCTCGCGGAGGTAGAACTCAATGCGGAGTTAATTAATGGACAAGTGACTGACATTGTGACGGATGTTAATAATGGTAATGAGGTAAACATGCACAATTATGATAATTTATCTTTTCAGGGCCATAATAATGAATCTTTTCAGGGTATTAATTGGAATACAAAAGTTTTTAAGGAAGCCCAAGGAAATGAATTTAATCATTTGGAACTTAGTGATGGTAGTGATCTTTCTAAACCTGTATTTATGAAACAAAAAGGTTTGCTTTACCGTATGAGTAGGTCGGTTAATGCACCTGCTGACCAGGTAGAGGTAATTCGGCAGCTAGTTGTGCCGGAAAGATATAGGAGTAAGTTGTGATATTTTAGTCATGAACATAGCCTCGCGGGTCATTTCGGGGTTAGGAAGACCTTTCAGAAATTGGCACGACATTTCTTTTGGCCCCAGATGCGTCGTGAGGTTAAGAAACGTGTTATCTTGTAAGGTGTGTCAGATTGTAGGGAAACTGAATCAAAAGATCCCTAAAGCCCCTCTTATTCCCATTCCCTCAGTGGGTGAACCTTTCAAGGAGGTAGTTATAGATGTAGTGGGCCCTCTTCCGCGGACGCGCAGAGGTAATGAATATCTTCTAACCATGGTTGACAGGGTAACGCGTTTTCCTGAGGCTATCCCACTGAGGAGTATTCGGGGTGAGAAGGTGGTGGAAGCATTAATTGGATTTTTCACTAAATTTGGCATTCCAAAGGTTTTACAATCAGATTGTGGCACTAATTTTACAAGTAAGTTTTTTTAGAAAGAAAATGGTTGAACTTGGTGTTAATCATGTTACTTCTTCTCCTTACCATCCAGAGAGTCAGGGACAGGTGGAAAGGTTCCATCAGACTTTGAAGTCTGTATTAAAGAAGTTTTGCTACGAAACGGGTAATGAGGGGGATAAGGAGATTCCTTATGCCCTATTTGCTATAC
>NC_090729.1:79964036-79984036 GCF_036898095.1 Palaemon carinicauda
AGTGTTGCCCATTGCCATCCCAAATTTTTTTGGGGGACAGTATTCTTTTCCGAAGACACATATACAACCCTTAATACATAGTTTTATTAGTTTATCATGGCGTAAGAGTCCACAGAGAAAATGTATTTCTTAATTTCTTCCTTGAGAAATTATAGTAGTACATCTACTGGCACCTTCGTGAATAGGGACTTGAAATCAAAGCTTATCATCTTAAAATCATACTTAAAATTAAACATTCTCAACCTGCTAACTAAATCCCTGTTGTTTTCAAAAGACACACCTGAAATATTTCCGAGCAGAGGAGACATCTCGTTAACTAACCCCTAACTATTCATCAATTATCAAATAGGTTAGTTAAAGTTAGGTGAACTAATCTCTCTTTGTGAGTGCGATGAGCATTTCCAAACCATCTCTATATATCCTTAACTATGATCTCATCCACATATAGCACTCGAGTAATCTCTCTTATAATTCAGTTTCTAGTCCTGTCCTGCCATTTAACTCCTAATATACTTCTGAGGGCTTTGTCCTCAAAACTAAAATATCTGTTGGACTTTATTTCATGGTCTTACCACGAATCATGTCAATACAGTAACATAAATCTCACTAAATTGATATATAGCATGCATTTTATATGTAATTTCCGGCGATTTAATTTCCATATTTTACTTAATGTAGCCATTATCTTATTTGCTTTTTTTTTAATGTTTCACTGAACTCCAATTCTAAAGACCCTATATTAGAACATAGTTCTTAGATATTTAATGAATTCCACTTCATTAAACCTTTCTCCTTATAATTATATTTCATATTCCATTACATATTCTGTTTTCATCTCTGTCTTCTATTAATCGTAAGCCCAACCTCATGTGATATTTCCTCTATTCTCGAAGCAAGCTTTGCAAGTCCTGTGGTGCTCTGCTTATAAGAGCAATGTCATCACCATACTATAGCTCCGCTAATTCCCCGTTACCAATCCAATCCAAGCCCACACAACCATCCCCAACTGTTCTATGTATTAAAAGATCCATGAAGATGCTAAACTACACTGGTCACTGAAAATTCATTTAATAGGACTGCACTAACATTAACTTTGCACTGTTATGCTCATGAACAGACTTAATCAAATTTTCATATTTATGAGGAACTCCTTGATAACAAAACTCTCCACAAAATTGGCCGGTGAACACTATTATAAGCTTTTTTTGTAGTCCAAAATAAAAGCCATCAAAAGTGGATTTTCTATATTCTACAAATTGTTGGACATCATGTCCTAAAAAGAAAATTTAGTCTCTACAACTTCTACCTAATTTCTGCTTGTTCATCTCTCAGCTTTTCATCAATCATTCTCTCTAGTCTTTTTGGAATTAGTATACTATATATTTTCATGACAACTGACGTAAGTGTGATGACTGTAATTATTGGAATTAGTCAGATATAATTTTTTAGCCATTTTCAACTACAATCCCAGCTCCCATTCATCAGGTTTTGCATAGTCTATAAAACAATCTTGTAAGTATTCTGGGAGTTACTTCATTTTCGGCAATTATTCCATTGTATCCAGGGACTTTCATTCACTTGACTTTTTAATGATAGCTTCGACTTCAAACACACTGAACTTATTTTTGGGTACATCAAGGTCTTCCTCAGTTTCAGGTATATCACTCATATTATTCCCTTCATATCTCCTATTTGTGACCTCACTGAAGTATTCCATCCAGCGTTGCCTTTCTTCATGTTCTGCTGTTATAACTTATCCATCTCTCTTTTTGATAGGTATATTTTCCTTCGTTACTCCAGTAAGGATAACATTAATAATTCTAAGAGCTATTCTTACAACAGAGCCACTCCCTGAATTCATAGCTTTGTCAACCTCATCTGCCTTCCTGGCTCAATATTCTCTTCAGTCATTCGTGACTTTTCTTTTAACCTCACTAGCAATACTGAAATAGTTAGCATGCTCTACCTTGTGCTTTTCGTTACTTTCTCGAAAACTTTCAACAATTAATTTTCTGTTCTTGTATCCTTTTTATAGTATCTCATGTAACATTTGATATCCATGGTTATCTTCTTGTAACTGCATGCCCCAAAATTTCCCTACCAACTGAATGACATATGTTCTTAATATCACATCCTTATTCATAATTGTCTGATCTTCATCACTTAAAGCCTCTTAGACTGGAAATAGATTCCTAAATTCAATTGCAAAGGTTTTTGTGTGCTCATCATCTAGAAGCTTAATTGTAACAAGCCTAGTTTTTTCTATCTACATTTCTATTTTGTGCTTTCAGTTTTAATTTCAGTCTGTCAATGAGGACCTGGTGATCACTACCAATATCTGCAAGTTTATTGCTTCTCACATTATTTTTCAGAGTCCTCCTTCTCTCTTTATTATTAGCTACGTGATCTATTTGAATTTTTGCAATTGCCAAATTGTCCATATGCAGGAAAAGGGTACCACCAATGACAAAGTTGTCTGTTGAGGAAAAACTTATGAAATGTGTTCTATTTTCATTTGCAACTTCACCAAGAACTTGAACACCTATCACATTCTCCATATCTTGACCATTCCTTCTAACCTAAGCATTAAAGTCACTAATCTCTATTTTCATATATCACTGTTGTCTCATCTATTACACTCTGCTTCATAGTATTCATCATTCCCATCTTCAAGGGATTTATTTGTTGCTGCATAACAAACTATCAAACTAGATTTCTCTGCCTTGATTTAAACTCTGCAAAGAAGAATATACTATTTACAGCTCTCCATTCCGTTAATACCTTATCTGCTCTCGGTGTCATCATCATTCATACTGCTTCTTTTCCAACTCATTCTGTTCTTCCTGATTATATATATATATATATATATATATATATATATATATATATATATATACACATACATATATATATATATATATATATATATATATATATATATATATATATACACATACGTATATATATATATATATATATATATATATATATATATATATATATATATATATATATATATACATATATATATATATATATATATATATATACATATATATATATATATATATATATATATATATATATATATATATATATATATATACATATATATATATATATATATATATATATATATATATATATATATATATATATAATATATATATATATATATATATATATATATATATATATATATATATATATATATATATATATATATATATATATATATATATATATATATATTACCTTGGTCGAAGATTTCATTATCAATCCGCATACAATGTGTTTCACTTGGGACCAAGGTATTAATTTTCCACTAGCTATAACTCACGAAGCTGATTCACGGTTTCAATTTTGCAATAACCAATTTGAAATTTTTCCTTAGTTTTTAAAAACTGGGAGATTCTTAGCATCCCGATAAGTCCTGGACAGGGACCATTCCGTCATTTCTCTTTCCATAGACTGTAGAGGATTCACTGGCTAAATTTATCAAAGCATAGCCATTTCCTGTGATGTGCAGTAACTTTCTAACTAAGGCAAGTGACCCCTGCCAGTTCATTCTTATTGCAGTAAGATCATTTGCCAGGCATCAAGAGTAAAAGCCGAGAAGACATTTGATCTTTTACCTTAACCCGAGTCCGTCATCCAGCTGCCAGTGACTTCATCGAGATTTAGGGGGCTTATCCTCTACACCCAAAGTTCTCGTATACTCCCCCATATATATATATATATATATATATATATATATATATATATATATATATATATATATATATATATATATATATATATATATATATATATATATACATATATATATATATATATATATATATATATATATATATATATATATATATATATATATATATATATATATATATATATATATATATATATACCTTGGTCGAAGATTTCATTATCAATCCCCATACAATGTGTTTCACTTGGGACCAAGGTATTAATTTTCCACAAGCTATAACTCACGAAGCTGATTCACGGTTTCAATTTTGCAATAACCAATTTGAAATTTTTCTTTAGTTTTTAAAAACTGTGAGATTCTTAGCATCCCGATAAGTCCTGGACAGGGACCATTCCGTCATTTTATCTTTCCATAGACTGTAGAGGATTCACTGGCTAAATTTATCAAAGCATAGCCATTTCCTGTGATGTGCAGTAACTTTCTAACTAAGGCAAGTGACCCCTGCCGGTTCATTCTTATTGCAGTAAGATCATTTGCCAGGCATCAAGGGTAAAAGCCGAGAAGACATTTGATCTTTTACCTTAACCCGAGTCCGTCATCCAGCTGCCAGTGACTTCATCGAGATTTAGGGGGCTTATCCTCTACACCCAAAGTTCTCGTATACTCCCCCACGTTGCTCTTTCTCCTATGTATCATTGGGAAACATCGATTACTAAGATATAACGCCTTTATAGGGAATTTTCTGAAACCAAGTACAGTACCTTCTAAGAATCCTACCTATTGGCATTCTTTCGGTAAAGTATATTGATGACATTTGTGCTTGGCCATTAACAAGCACAAAAATATGTTTTTAACAGCAATAAAGGATTTAGTGCCGGACATAAAATCTAAAATCGAAATAGAAGTAGATAATAGGTTAACTTTCTTTACATTAGTTACTTTTAAGAAATGATACAGGTTTTCAATTTTCAGGTTACAGAAAACTGTACAGATGCACCAGTTTGGTAATAACTGAGAAGAGGGATGAGAGCAACTAACTTTATTTGGACAGAACATGATTATATATATGACCCGTTCCAGTCAAAGACGGCACAATAATTCAAACAAAATGATTCAAGAACATAAAGACATAAACAGGTTATTATTGCGGAGGGAGAGCGATAACGACAATATACGAAAATCGAAATACTGTTACAGTGAAATAGGGTGACCTGCTCTTGAGAGGCATACTGCAGGTCATTAGCAGTAGATATGAAGGTTTTTGGTAATCTATGGAGTAAATTTTTCCATAACATGACGTAGGCGCTGAAGATTGTTGGAAGAGGATGGAGACGGAAAGAACACAGCACGAACAACCAAAGCTAGCCATAAACTATTTCTGCTGCTGAGGCAAACAGGACATCTATAGGATCTATAGGATTGGACGTCAGACCTAGGGGGACCCAGGTAAGCTTGAGTCCTTGGAGCGAGACATCAAAGCTTTTTTGAGGGAACAGTGAAAACGTTCAACCATACTGTTGGCATCATGTTTTTATGCAGTTGTTGCATGAAGGGTGATACCCAGGAGAATTTCTAATGATGTCCACATTTAAGAGGTGAAAGTGGTACTCCTTTCTGAAGTAATATTCCCAGGGATGCCAAATCTCACTATCTATCCTGAGAGTAAGGCAGATGTCATTAGGTGGATGTTGCAGCATCCGTGGGAATGGTTTCAGGCTGAGTGGAGCTGTTGATGACGGTATACAGGTAACGAAGTCCTTAGGATATGTGTAAGGGACCTACAACATCAACATGAATGCGGGCCAAGCGCCACTGAGGTTAAGGAAAGGTGACAATTCTTGAATTCATGAGTTGATGTACTTTTGAAGTTTGGCATGAAGTACAGACGCACACCCAATCATTAGCATCCTTAGTAATGAAATGCCAAATGAACTTTGTCTTCAGGAACCTTGTAGTAGAATAGCACAAGGGATGTGAAAGGCTATGAATGGAATTAAACACCTCTAGGTATACCCGTACTGCACAGAAAAGGGGGACGTTAGAGTCATCAAGAGGGACCTCCTCATAATGGAGGGATGTGCAGGATTTCGTACATGCTTGGTACTCTGGATCTTTTCGTTGGGCTTCTGCCAAGGCATGTTGATTCAATCCTAAGTAGATGATGCCCAAATTGTTTCTTAACAGCGCATCGCAACGGTATTCATTTTCCCAGGAACATGCTGTAGGATGCATTGTATTCACCCACAGTGGAAAGATTTTGGCGTTCAGGGGCGGACCATGCGTCGTACTGTTGAATGAATGCCTACAGCAGAGGCATTTGGTCCATGCAAATGACAAAGGGCGCACCTTCCAAGATGTGGTGATAGTAAAGGATATCCAAGTGCATCGCCAGCAATTCGTGGGCAAAGGTTGAGTAGCCGGATTCTGCCTTGGACAGTTTTCTACTGAAAAAATCCAATGGGCAGGGCAAGCTATTGACCCCCTTCTTAAGTACTGTCCCAATAGCGGAGCTGCTGGCCTCGGCGGAGAGAAGGAGAGGTACATGTGACACTAGGTGAATGTGAGCAGCAGTAGTTTATAAAGCATTCTTTGCATTGCAGAAGGCTGCTTCTTGAAGGGGACTCCACTTCAGGTCTTTTGGTTTGCCTTTGAGGCTGAATACTACAAAGTATTCTAGAAGTTTTATTCCAGCTGTTACCAAGTTGTGGAAGGATCTTCCTAATCGGGAAGTTGAATCAGTAGAACTTCAAAAGTTCAAAGTTGGAGCAAATGTTTTCATGTTGACCAAGCTGACATGAGTCTTTTTATAGTTTATATATGACATATCTGTTTTTGACGTTGTTAATAGTTTATATAGGACATATCTGTTTTGACGCTGTTACTGTTTTTAAAATGATATACACTTAATTTATTCTCATCATTCATTTATTTCCTTATTTCCTTTCCTCACTGGGCTATTTTTCCCTGTTGGAGCTCTTGGGCTAATAGCATCTTGCTTTTCCAACTAGGGTTGTAGCTTGGCTAGTAATAATAATAATAATAATAATAATAATAATAATAATGATAATAATAATAATAATAATAATAATAATATTAATAGAGGAGGCTAAGAACGGCGGCCATGGCTGGCAGGAAATGATGATAATAGTTGATCATGCCCAAGAATTCTAGCCGAGCTTTGACAGTCAAGGGCGTGAGGAATTTCTGAATTGCGTCTACCTTCTCAGTAAGGGGTTGGACTCCTTGAGGAGTGATGTGGTGCATAAGAAAGGTACTTTATTAGCGCTAAAGCTATAATTGTGGTACTGGACTACAAGGACATTCTGTTGTAGGCTGTCGAGCACAATGTGTATAGGTCTGTTCCTCCTACAAGGAAGACAACAGAAATATGTCATCCATGTTACATACACAGAAGGGGAGGTCCCTTATGATGCCATCCAAGAGACATTGAAAAGTAGCCCCAGCTTTACAAAGCCCAAAAGAGGAGTAGTTTAAAGTGTATGTACCAAAAGGGGTGGTGATGGCAATCTTGGGGATGTCTTCTGGATTTTTGGGCCCCTGATAATACCATTTCAGGAGGTCGAGTGTGGAGAAAACATTTGCTTATTGCAATAGGCCACATTGGTGATATTTAAGAGAGGGTAGTGATCCAGTTCTCTCTGCATGTTCAGGGGCCTGTGATCCTCACACAGAAGGAGAGAGCCATCTTTCCTAAGGACGATATGTGAAGGTAATGACCATGGCCTTGAGGCCTTATGGCAAAGGCCAATTTCTTCCAATCTCTTTCAGCAAATGTTTATCTAGCGGCTGCCAAACAATCTGGTGCCAGACGTCTGAAACTGACTAACACTGGGGTCCCCATTGTCTTGATATGGTGATGAATAAAGTGTACAGCGAGAACAGTGGGCGTTTGACGAAGTTCTGGATGAAAAACTTCCAGGTATGACGTGAGGAGGTGGGCACCGGCATCTGTGGGTGCGCTGATGTGGAGAGTGAGGTAGGATGAAGGTGGGTTGGAGAGGTTTCAAGAAGTAAGAATCCGCGTTGACTAACCGTTAGTGAGCTACATCAACTTCAGCTGATTGGCGTCAATAAATGCCTGGAGTGGTCGTTGGTTGGGTCGTAAGCGAGGGGTGGTAAATGTGTGTGGTGCGCTGGTTTGTCGCCACTTTGGGACCTAATGGAGTGGTCTTTTGTGTCCTATTGCATTCATGTCAGCTTCTGTTGATGTTGTCCACTTAATCAGGAGTGGAGGCGTTGATGGAGGACTTTAAGGTGGTGAAGTTGCTATGCAATTGGGGGTCGACTTTGTTCATCAGCTCCTTCATGGGTAAAATATCAAAATCGGGGATGGCAACGTGTACAGTTTAGGGTAGGCACTGTAATCAAAGGGCATAAGTAGATTCACCTTATGAGGAGAGCCGTCTGCGTCAGGTAGCAGACGAGTGATACTGATCATTTTACTAAGGGCACACGAAGCCTTTACGTTCCCTAACGGTTGTTGAAAAAGCTGAAAAAGTTTCTCTATGCGGATGGCTGGCAATGGCAAGTACTACTCCAGGAGGTAAGGTTTAAGGGTGTCATACATTATTTTCTTGCACAGACACTTGTAGATTTCCGGGAAGTCTCCTCGGAGATAGCCACAAGAACAAAATATGGTTTGGTGCTTGACCGACTCCCGCCCTTGATGCAAAACTGGACTTCAGTACGGTGAAACCAGGTGGCGAAGGACAGTAGTTTCATGGGTGTGGCGTTGATAGTATATCGGTGTCTGAGGGCAGCATCATCAAACAGTAAGACTCAGCAGTGCAGGGGAAAGCGGGAGGGAGCTAGACACTCCAGTGGTAACCAATGTGCGTATGCACCAGTTAAGTAATAAATAAGAAGCGAGATGAGTGCAAATAGTTCTATTTTTACAAGGCATGAGTATATATACAAGCCAATCCAGTAAAGAACGGCACAAAAATTCAAACACAATGATACAAGAACATACAGGCATACACAGGTTATTAGTGTGAGAGGAGAGTGATAACTGTAATATAAGAAAAACAGGAATGCCATTACAGTGTACTATTGTGTGTGATACTCGTGCGGTATCAAACAGACAAATGTATACTCCTACGTTCATCATTATTCCAAACATTACCAAGGAATTAAATGGAGGTATTTTCATCTTTGTTCTTAATGGCACTGTGGGTCAGTTGCCCTGAATTCCTTGAAGTAGAGGTTGGAAAGATCCGGGAAATTGCAGGTAATTTACAATACCCAGAAAATTTCATCTACACAGCTTTCTATAAAGTAAGAGAAACTTTTTATGAAACTGACTCTAAAACTGATTTTATGAAAACCTTCTCATTTTAACCCTTCCTCAATAATTTCCTGATTATTCCTAAATTAAGGAAAAGTTTTGATGTCAATGTTATTTAAAAAAAATATTACTTTAAAAGATATGTTGATTAAAAATTCACCTACACAAAACAATGAATGTGTTCATGAAATCCCATGTAATCAATGTAATAAAAGATATGTCGGACAAAGACCTCTAAATAAGACACAAATATCGTAGACCTAAGGTTCAAACAGGAAATCAAACAAGAAGTTTATTTAAGCATATGAATACTTATAATCCCAACATTAATTGGAAAGAAGAAAACGGATTTTGAAGCAAAGCGAAAAATCTATTTTTGGGTGAGGTAGCCATGTCGTCCTGATGGAAGTTCCTTCATTAGTAGCTTCCTAGGTTATATATTACTACAGTGATATATCCCAGAGAATTTACCAAAGGTATCCAGAATTCTAACTCCTGGAGTGAATATCCCTGAAAATTGGATATCGCGTAATCAGAGGACGTATTCTTGACACGTCTCATAGCTATCTACACCCCTAATAGCGTTTCCGCCTCGAGGGGAAAAAGTGGCAAGAATATAGGAGAGTCGTTAAAGAGGCAACGCTCTCGACACTCCTACTGTACTGTAAATAGTGCGCCGAATCGCCACCGTGAGGCGCCACCAAGCCATTCTTTGTAGCTTTGTAGGTGTTCCAGATACAGTACCATAGGGAGGGATTCATTATCCTTTTGTCAAAAAGAGGGTGGGTCCATCAGGACGACATGGCTACCTCACCCAAAAATAGATTTTTCGCTTGGCTTCAAAATCCGTTTTTTGGGCTAAGGCCATGTCATCCTGATGGAAGTTTACCAGAGCATTAATGTATCTGTGGATTTTCAATAGTCCTGTTATCTCGAGATAAATATTTCCTATTTGGTCTTCTAGACCTAGAGACACTTGATGTTACCGTTATACATCAATTAACTGATCATAAACAATGTCAGCTCTTCCTGCCCCCTCCAGGGAAGAGTCTGGGTAGACTCTAAGAAAAAAACCGATTGTTCAAGGAACAATCTAGTGAACAGTTTGTATATTAGTGTCATCATATACGTATAGGATAGTTTGTACTTAGATGGTATATCTCTGTATAGGTTACTGATACCTCCCAAGTCTGACTGAAAAGAGACAGACAGGTTCATATACATGTAGGAAACCTTAGTTTAGTAAAATAAACAGTATAGTACAATCAGTTCTTACCTGTTTGCTTGGAACAGTCTTAACCTTAGTTCCCCAACATTTTCTTAAATATTAAAAGAATCAAGGATGCTCTGACTTTATTCTTAATCTAGAATGTTTGAGGCTAAAGAGACGCAAAGATTCCTTCTATTATTTATTACAAAAATAGAAATCATGGTTTTATTCAATACATGTTATGCAGAACAATTCTGCATAAAAGCATAAATAGTAATAACAGAATTAAAATAAGTTTCACCTGAAAAGGAAAACATTAGCCACTCTAAGGGAAATATAAAATTTCACCAAGTATTCTGTTGTTTCTAGGAACACTGTGCATATAAGTATGCCTGGCACTTGTGTCAGTCTATTATGCTTAATGTCACCTGTGTAGAGAGAGCAGTCTATAGTGTTCTCGCTAAACACAATACTCTACATGATATGTCTTACGAGTCTATCATGTACACCCTTCACTAAAAGTCCCAATTAGTGCACTGTTCTTCGCAGTAATCAAGAGGCACGTTTTATAACATTGCCTGCCGCCACCACATGAAATTTTATTTCCTGTAATTGCTTCGCATAGTGTTTGAAGAAAACTCTGGATGACTTCCATCCAGTATAAGCACTAAGGCTTTCAAACGAGGCATCTTTTCTCGGATCATGACCTGTGGGTGTACTGTCTGGATCCGCTCTGCGCATAAAATAGGTGATTTTCGCCCTTAACTGTTTCAAGGATAATGTTGAACCACACGTCTCTCCCCTGAAAAGCTAACCTCCCTTAACCCTGGATAGGTACGCTCCTCGGACACCCCTTTAAGGGTATACTCGGACGCGAACGACCCCGACGCCAAAAAAAATTCTTGAAAAATCAGTTTTTGCAGTAACCTCCTTTTTTCTTTTGCCAAAAAAAACTTCAATGAATGCTTAAAACAACTGTAAAGATAAATACTACTCATCTGCAGAAAAACTTTTTATTATAAATATTTTAAAAAATTAAGTAGAAAAAAAAAGACCTGACATGAAAAATCATAAAAAAAAGTTTATACATATATACACAAATCCATTTAGGAATTGATTCTTGAATGTTTAGGACACATCTTGATGTATTTTGGATGAAGTCAGACCCATGGAGGTGAAGATCTGAAATGAGAAATAAAGGGTAACTTTTTTTGGCCAAAAAAATTTGTCCAAATTTCATGAATTTTTTTGGGTACCCAAATGAAATAGGAAGTGGCTAATTTTTTTAGGGAATAAACATATGTTATTCTAAAATAGAAATATGTAAAAAAATCTTCATTATTTTGTAAATTACATTTATATCAGGGGCCATATCTAAAGGTAATTTTTTGAGTACTTAGAAATTTCGTAAAAAAATACATATATCTAATATATAATATGATATTTATGCAGGTAAAAATATACCAAAATATCACAAATTCTATAGGGAACAAGAATATATATAGATAGGGCAGCTTACGCTTCGGATATGTCCACAAAATGGCCGCCAACCACACTGACTCAGACTCCCTAATCTGCCACTTGAAATGTAGGAAGGGTATGTCAATTTCAAGGTGTTATTTACTAATCTAATTATTATTGGATATGCATAAAAATTGTATGGTAGGTTGCTGGATAATTGTCGATTATTTTACGACTATAAAATTAAAATTCTGACCCAAAAAAATTTTTTGAAGGGAAATAAAATCGAAAAAAAAAATGTAAAACAATATAATATTTTAGCTAAAAAAATTTAATGATATTCAATCAAAAAAAAAAGTAAACAAAATTTTCCGACAAATAAACATCTAGAGGAATCATTACTCTGTGATAGTTCCTTAGTACGTAGTAATTTTGAAAGAATTGGGAAAAAACAAAAAAATGGCAATCACCGGAAAATCGAACACATACCTATATATACGCCATATCTGGCTAAAAAAAAGATAGGCATGGGTAGCCAGATCATCTAGAAACACTTTCCAACACTATAAAAATATAAGTTTTGCGACACTACTTGCCAATTCCTTACGGTAACATGACTAAGCAAAAAAATGCAAAACAAATAAAAAGGGGCACTCGCGGAAAAATGGCTAACATTCTAATATACGGCATTTCAGAAAAAAAAAAATTCAGCCACGTGCTAGGCAAACCATCAAGGCACATTTTCCGACAAATAAACATCTAAATGAATAATTACTCTGTGATAGTTCCTTAGTACGTAGTAATTTTGAAAGAAATGGGAAAAAACGAAAAAATGGCAATCACAGGAAAATCGAACACATACTTATATATACGTCATATCTGGCTAAAAAAAAAATAGGCATGGGTAGCCAGATCATCTAGAAACACTTTCCAACACTATAAAAATATAAGTTTTGCGAGACTACTTGCCAATTCCTTACGGTAACATGACTAAGCAAATAAATGCAAAACAAATAAAAAGGGGCACTCGCGGAAAAATGCCCAACATTCTAATATACGGCATCTCAGATAAAAAAAAAAAAAGACATTCACGTGTTAGCCCAACCATCAAGGCACACTTTCTAACACATAAACATGAAAAAAAAATCAATAATATACGGCAATTCCTTACTACGTAGTAAATTTTTACAAATATTGAAAAAAAACAGAAATTGGCAACCGCAGTTAAATACCCAATATACCAATAACTACGTCGTATCTGACAAAAACAAAATCACGCATGGGTAGCCAGATCATCTAGACACACTTTCCAACACTAAAAAAGCAAAAGTTTCGCGATACTATTTCGCAATATCTTACGGAAAAATGACTTGGCAAAAAAATGAAAAAAAATGAAAAAGAGACACTCGCGGTAAAATGCCCGACATTCTAATATACGGCATCTCAGATAAAAAAAAAGACATGCACGTGTTAGCCCAACCATCAAGGCACACTTTCTAACACATAAACATGAAAAAAAAGAATAATATACGGCAATTCCTTACTACGTAGTAATTTTTACAAATATTGAAAAAAAACAGAAATTGGTAACCGCAGTTAAATACCCAATATACCAATAACTACGTCGTATCTGACAAAAACAAAGTCATGCATGGGTAGCCAGATCATCTAGACACACTTTCCAACACTAAACAAGCAAAAGTTTTACGACCCTATTTGGCAATATCTTACGGAAAAATGACTTGGCAAAAAAATGAAAAAAAATGAAAAAGGGGCACTCGCGGTAAAATGGTCCTCGTGGTGATGAACGACATTTTAACTAAAAAAAAAATCATGCAGATGGTAGCCAAACAATCCACCAAGACTTTCCACAACTGATAACCTATACAAGTTGCACCATTCTACGACAATTTCATAATACGTAATAACTTTGATAATTATGCAAACTACCTTAGAAGGGTAAACTCGGACGCGAACGACCCCGACGCGTCTCAGAAATCGGGGAAGGAGTACAGCTACAGCAATGCACATCTGGACATTACTAGAGCGTGTAGGGGAGACACCTCCTGCAGGTCATTCACCCACAAATTCAGTCACGGGGGTGAGTCACGTGAGAAAAACCTGTTTTTTTTTTACGCTCGGGTCGCAAACGACCCATCGTACCTATCCAGGGTTAAAGTCTGAAGTTCTACGAAGATAGACCTTTAGGCATTCCACTGGGCAGAGGGATGCTTCTTCCTTCAGGGGGAAGATTCTCCAGGTACCCCATCTCTTAGTGGGCAGCTCGTTCTTGGCGAGAAACGTTGGGTCCGGAAAGAGGTTCAGTTCTCCAGCGTCTGTGAACTAATGTGGCCATCATCCCTCGAGAGGGCCACTATTTCGCTAACTGTCTCCTGAGGCTAGTGCAAATAAGAATATCACCTTTTGAGTCAAGTCTTTCAGCGAGCAATCCTCATTGCTCAGAGTTGATGCTAAGTGAAAAACCTTATCCAAAGACCATGAAATGGGCTTTGTAGGAGCTGCGGGCCGAAGTTTAGCGCAGGCTTTTGGAATCTTGTTGAAGATTTCATTAGAAAAATCCACCTGGAAGGCATATAGTATTGGTCTGGTTGGGGCGGATTTACATGTAGTAATTGTGCTGGCTGCTAAACCTTGTTCATGAAGATGGATGAAGAAGGACAAGCAGAAATCCGTAGAAATCTCCTTAGGTTTCTTCGCCTTGATAAAGGCCACCCATTTCTTCTAGGAAGACTCATATTGTCTTCTTGTTGACTTTGACTTGTATTCTTCTAAGAAGTTATTACTATCCCTAGAAATCCCGAACAGTTTCTTGACCGGTAGGGCGAGAAAATCATGAGATGAAGGTTCTGGGTTTTCTCTGATGAAGCTGAGACAGTCAATTTCTGCACTTGCTGTGTCAGAACTGGGTCCGGCAATGGGATCAGCTTCAGGCGTAGTTCCGTTATCAAAGGGAACCAACCACTGTTGGGCTACTTGTGGGCCACTATTGCTGCTATCCCTCGAAAGGATCTCAGTTTGTCGAGGAGTTTTAGCAGAAGGTTGGTTGGAGGGAACAGGTAGATCTTGGACCACCTGTTCCAATCTATGGACATTGCGTCTGTCGCTTCCGCTAGAGGATCCTCGTACAGGGCTACATACCGGGGTAGCTTCTTGGTGTCACTCGTTGCAAAGAGATCTATCTGCAGTCTTGGGACTTTGTGTAATATGAAGGAGAATGATTTTGCGTCTAGGGACCATTCTGACTCTATCGGGTTGACCCTGGATAGAGTGTCCGCTGTCACATTGCGGAACCCTTGAAGGTGGACTGCTGACAAGTGCCATCTCTTCTTCTTCGCTAGACGGAGGATGGCCAGTATCGCTTGATTTACGTGAAGCGATCTCGAGCCTTGTCGATTTAGGCATCTCATTACAACTTCGCTGTCTTGAACCAGACGGATGTGGATTGAACAGCGAAGTTCCAGTTTCTTCAGAGAGAGAAGAACTGCCATGGCTTCCAGAAAATTGATGTGGAAGGTCTTGAAGAGGGGAGACCAGGTTCCCTGGACTTTCCGATGATGAGAGTGACCTCCCCACCCCTATTTTGAGGCGTCCGTGTGAACGGTGACTGCCGGTGGAGGTGGTTTCAGAGGTGCCTTGCTCTTCAGATTCTTGGCTTCCGACCATGGTTTGAGTAGTGATCGCAGACGATTTGGAATCGGTCTTTGTAGATCTCTTTGAGCGTTTGATGCGTAGTTTCTCCAAACTCCTGATGCATCTTTTAATTGTGCTTTCAATATTGGATCTTTAACTGAAGGACACTCTCTCCTGTTGCCTTCTTGATAACCTGTCGGATTGAGGAAGTCTCTTGACATATCCTGCTATCTCTTTCCTCTTCTTTGATGGAATGGAAAGGCAGTGTGACTGTAAATCCCAGTGGATGCCCAGCCACTGGAACTTTTGAGCTGGAGATAGACGAGACTTTTCCAAGTTGATCTTGAATCCTAAGTGTTCCAGGAACTGGATCACTTGCTTGGAGGCTTACCTACACTCATCCTCGGATGCTGCCCACACCAGCCAGTCGTCCAGGTAGGCTACTACTTGGATCCCCTTTAGGCGTAGTTGATGAATGACTGCATTCGCAAGCTTGGTGAATACCCTTGGGGCTATGTTTAAACCGAAGGGTATGGCTCTGAAAACGTACTTTCTTTTCTGTAGTTTGAACCCTAGGTAGGGGGAAACTTGACGGTTGATTGGAACATGCCAGTACGCATCCGTCATGTCTATGGAGACTGTGTATGCCCGTTTGGACAATGGGGACCTTATGTGTTGAAGCATCAGCATTCTGAATTTGTGGTTCACTAGGAACTTGTTGAGTGGTGATAAATCCAGAATGACTCTGAGCTTTTCCGAATCCTTCTTCGGAACACAAAATAGCCTTCCTTGGAATCTGATGGACTTTGCCTTCCGTATAACTTTTTTGTTCAGGAGTTCCTGAACATATTCTTCCAGAATGGGGGTTGAGTGCTGGAAGAATTGAGGAAAGTTTGGTGGAGTTGAGCTCCAACTCCACCCTAGTCCGTTTTTGATTAGGCTGTGGGCTCAGGGGTCGAAGGTCCAAAGATCCCGGAAGAGGAGAAGTCTCCCTCCTACCGGTAGCATCCCACTTGGAGTGCTGGTTGGAGGACTTGCCTCCTTGGCCACGTCCTCCTTTGTTACCCCTACCTCTGAAGAGGCGTCTAGAGGATCCTCGAAAGGAACCTCGAGACTTTGGCCTAAAAGTCGTTGATTGGCTTTCAAAGACTGGGGTGAAAACCGGCGATTGGTTCGCCAGCGTTTGGGGCACCAGTTGGAAGGTGGTGGTTGGTTGCGCCACCGTCTGGGGCACCGTGGCCACGGGAAGCTGTTGCTGTTTTCTAGGCCGAGAGGGCACTCTTGGTCGTTTTGATTTATTCTTCGGCTGGGGACCCTCGTCAGCGGAAGATTTTCCTTTTGAGGACAAGCCCCACTTGGAGAGGAGATTCCTGTTCTCCATATCGGCTTTGTCCACAACCTCTTTAACCACTTAGCTTGGGAAGAGGTCTTTTCCCCAGATATTTGAGGCTATGAGCTTCCTTGGTTCGTGTTTCACCGCAGCCGAGGCGAACACGAACTCTCTATAAGTCCTTCGGGCTTTGATAAAGTTGTACAAGTCCTTGGTGACTGTCGCCAAATGAGATTTGGCGAGGACCATGTACATATCTTGGGTGTCCTGGATGCTTGCCATAGTCTCTAAACTAGTCTGCAGAGACATGGAAGCAGCAAGACATTCTTTAGTCTCTTGTTCCCTGCGCAGGAGAGACTCTGACCGTTTCTGGAGGTCTTCGCCGAACTGTCGTCCAGCAATATCTGCCTCTAGCTTCCCATTTGTGAAGGTGTTATGAACATCCTTCCAGTCTTTATCATCTGATGGAAAAGCAAGGGAAAAGGGTCTACACTCCTCCAGTGTAGGGCAAGGTTTCCCTGCTTCAACTGCCTTTAAGGCTGCCTTAAACCCTTTGTCCATAAAGGGGAAGGCACGTTTGGGGTCAGCAATAAAGGACGGGTGCTTTTTGCTGAGAGCCGGCACCTTGGAACTAATAAAGGCCCTCTCTTTCAAGGTGGTTTTATACAAGGCCTGAGCCTTAGAGAGTTCGAGGACAATCGTCTCCTTCGGCTCTGTTTCCTCCTTAGATGCAGGTTCCGTCCTTAGACGGACATAGCAGTCCGGGTAGGCCCCTTTGCTGGGCCAAAACTCAATTTCCTCTACTGGGACAGTGCCCAGTTTCTCCGAGAGGAAGATCTTCCCCCCTGACATTGGCATATGCTCTGCATATCTCCAAGGGTTAACGTCAGAGAAAGCGGGGAGATCCTTGATGTTTAGCTTTTTCGGGGCTAAACGTGTTGCAAACAGCTGATGCATTTCCGTCCGAAGAGAAGCTTCTTTCTCGGACGATTTCTTCTGAATGTCCTGCACCAGAGACAGCAGCGAGTGCAACGTACGCGTGTTGGAATCTAACTGGGGTACAGTAGATGAAATCAAAGGCACTGGCTCAATCACTGTGGCTGATGATACCAAAATCGTTTCGGTCTTATCGACTTCAGCCTCAGGAGGTACGTCATCCTCCTGCTCCAGTTCTTCCAGTAGGAGATTGTTCTCAGTCTCCTATGAGACGACCGACATGTTGTCATCTAATTGGATGCCCTTCAAGGCGTCCGAAACAACAGATTCCCTCGGAATCTGTACTTGGGGAATCTCAGGTTGAGCCTGGGGAATGATTGCACCCGCAGATTCCCTAGGGAAAAGACAGTCATTCATCGTCTCATTAGGAAGGTATAGGCCAGAGGTGTTCTTCTGAAAACCCCTGACCCATTTTCGCAGCGTGTCCCTTGCTGCATCCCTTGACTCAGTAGACTTTTGATCATCAAAAGCCTCTTTAATCAGTTTGTCACAAACGGTACATACCTGTGGGTCCCAGTATTTGAGAGCCCCCTTGGTGACTGTGCAGCGAGCATGGGCCCTGCACACGTCATGGCCGTAAAAGTTCTTGCTACGGACCCTGCAAAAGCTGTTCCCGCACTCGGGATGCTCCTCCTGTAAAGAAAGAATGCATATATGTATTCGGTGAAATTCTCAGATTTCAGCATACAGCTTGGATAGAGTAAGATAGAAAATAGGAAAGACGCCTACACGTGTTTCCTGTCCAGCCCATTGCTATGACCTCCAATATTGAACAATAAATTCTTAATGAATTTTGTATGGGAAGAAAATATCCTTTGATATAAAGTGTCTTCTTAACACAATGTCCCAGGTTCAATATTGGGGGTAAATTAATGGTTGATAACCATTAAGTGGTAGAGAGGATCATTCTCTTGTATGTGATGGTCTAACAATAGGCTGCCCATGAAGCACCTTGTAGGTTGGAAAAAACTTTTTGGGCTACAGCACTGACTCGCCGCCAGACCTACCGGGCCTGCCGTCATATGCCTGGCCTGCCGGGACATGCCGGGCCTGCCGACATATGCCGGGCCTGCCGGCATATGCCGGCCTATTCTGGGCTATTGAAGGCAGTTACTGTCTTCAGATCTATACTTTGGGTTGCCGACTGCCGGCCGACAACTTGGTTGCCGGCCACTGGTCATAGTATGTTTATTGTCGTTGGGTTATCGCTCAGCGACACCCCCGGCAAGTGGCGGCAGAGTAACTGCCGGCCGACAGACAACACACACGGCCGCCAACAGCTATAAGCTGCCGGCAGCCGGCCCAGTATAAGAAAAGTTAGAGAAAAAGAGAGAGGATGGAGGAAGGCAAAGGCTCAGCCTTGCCGGCCTACATCCTGAATGAGGGTTCAAGTGGAAGGGGGAATTATATTCGGGCATACACCCAACCATATCCCATCCATATGGGCTATGGAAGGCAGTCCAAGGGAGGACTGAAGAACACTCTAATGATTATGAGGGTACCTGCCAGCAGCCGGCCCGGCCGCCGGCAGACAGGGAACCTCAGGCCAGTTCTATAGATTACCCTTAGGGTCAAATGTAGAATGACGGCCAGGGAGGGTGATGGTTCCTCCAACACAAAAGAGACAGCGGGGAAGGGGGAAAAGTCCTATAAATAAGGTAATACCCGAAGGCATTACCCAACTAAAGGATTCTGATCTCATAAGGTAACCTCAAGTAGGGGAAATCATTTCCCCCGGATGGGTTAGTCAAGTGAGAAAGCGGCCATAGGACACAATCTCGCAAGAGAACAGAATCTCGTACCAGGTATCTTAGACAGTGAAGAAATAATTTCTTCGGTTTAAGATCCACTAGCACAAGACTGTCTGCTAGACCGAGGAAGGAGGAATTGTAAAACAAAAACCTCCACGTATGGTCTAGGGAGGCCTAGCCTCCTGTATAGACAACTTAACCTGACTTGGGAAATCATTTCACCGAGACAGTAAGATGCCTAGCACAGACTTTACTCTGATGTCCCGTTCTAACTCAGAAACCGACTCAGTGGTTAAGAGAAAGAAATGAAACACCCCAGTAAACTTTGCCAGAATTCAGTTCACAGCAAAGCTAGCTAAGGGTAGCCTAGGCTTATCAGAGGGAAGGGGAATTGCTATTAAATCTTGCCAAGAGATGGTATCGACTTAGAAGGTATAGGAGGCATCAACCTCGCCTTAGAAGACAATACAAGAGCAATTGGGGACATTTATGAAAGTATACTAAAGCCCAAAGGCTAGTAAGTCTAGGAGCATAGAGAATCGTTAACCGAAACTCTCTTGTATACTATCTTGGAAGAGGAA
>NC_090729.1:79989036-80021536 GCF_036898095.1 Palaemon carinicauda
AAAGTATGGGGGTGAATACCAGTCCCGGTCTGACATCCAATACTTAACATAAAAAGTTTTTACAAATAAAGGGACTGGCGTTAGTAAAGCTTTTTATTCGTCAAGTGACAAAGGGTAAAATGCTCTCTTCATCTCGGCGTTATGGGAGAATAATTTTCTGACAGTAGTTCTAATGATAAACGAGACAAACTAGGTCCATGGGGACATCATAATTCTGAAGTTGATGGTTTAGCAGCAACGTGGGTTAGACCAGTGGTTATGGGCTTGATGATAGGACAATCAGGCAAAGAAAGCACTGGTCTGTAGGATGGTACAGGTTTAATGGAATATTTTACCGGTACAGGTCTTTGTTGGCCTTCACACTCACAGTTAGGTTGGTTGGTATTGGCACTACCTCTAGGGGGGTCTACGTTGAGATCATGAATGGTATTTCCTCGTGGATGCACTGACATAGGTGTTACAGCCAAAGGGGTTTGAGCCCAATTAAAAGCTGACCTATGGTTTGGAAATGAAGATGAGCCAAAGGGTCTGACGTAGATTCACTAATTTTGTGGCGTGCTGGCAACAGGGAATTGAAACATGAAGATTTAACGGGTTGAGAACTAATGCAGAATTATGACCTTCGTGCTTGATTGCCGAGAATTTAGGGACATCAACTAAAGGACCTTTAATGCCATTTTCAAGGGGGTGCATCAAAGAAAAACAAAACTGATTAGGTTTAATGGTTAGATTTTGATAAGCCATTAGGCTGTTAAAGGCAATTTAATTTTTTCTTGAATAGGAAGCAAGCACAGTATAATTTACTTTAATAATAGGCTTGTCGTAATGACGTCTCCCAAAATTGTTGTAATTGCAAAGTTCAGCTCTTACATTACCAATGAGGGCTTGAATATGTCCCAGAGCTTCTGGAACCATGCTCGGAAAATCCACCGAAGCAAGAGCGTGGAGAGCTAATTCTGCGCCCTCATAAACATTTTAGAACTTTAACTCCTGTCCTTTAAGGGGACCATCCACTATATCCTCCATTTTTTCTAATTATTCAAAATACAACATTTCTATATATGTTTTAGACATAAATGATACTTTCATCACATAAAAATTTCGAGTCATTCGATCAAAAACCTTTTTATTTATTAGCAAAAAACGGATTTTGAGCAAAGCGAAAAATCTATTTTTGGGTGAGATGTCCATGTCGTCCTGATGGAAGTTCCTTAAAGTAGCTTCCTAAGGGATATATGTACTACAGTGATATTCCCAGAGAATTTTACCTTTAGGTATCCAGAATTCTAACTCCTGGCGCGAATATCCTTAAAATTTCTCCAAAGGATATGGCATAATATCAGCGGACGTATTCTTGACACTCCTCCATAGCAATCTGCCCCCAAACAGTGTTTTGGCTTCGAGGAGGATGTGGCAAAAGGGAGCCGTCCAAAGGCTCTCCCCGCTCTCGTAATACTATTGGGAATACAACAGCGCCATTCCCACGATGGCGGACAATCCTTGTAGCATTGAGCGTGGTGTTACAGATACAGTACCACGGGAGGGATACTGTGAAGATCTTTTCTTTTAGAAGAGATGGGTGGGTCCATCACGACGACATAGCCATCTAACCCAAAAATAGATTTTTCGCTTCGCTCAAAATCCGTTTTTAGGGCTCAAGCCATGTCGTCGTGATGGAAGCATACCAGAGCATTAGTGTATCTGTGGATTTTTAATCAGTGCCTTAACCTTATAGCAACCTTTTCTATGGTCATGGGGACCACATGAGACAAGGGACATTACCGTTATTCGTCACCATCACTAATCATAATCAATGTTAGTGCTTCTTGCCTCCTACAGGGAAGAGTCATTCTAGACAGTAGAAAAGGGATCTTGAGGTTAACATACATAGTATGACCAAACATAAGTACTCACTGAATATACAAATAGTCTCATATTTGTATATTTGCTAAAATAACATCAGCGTCTCTTATATCTATAATTTGATGCATACAAATATATGAGGGATACTTACTTTGGTAAGTTGAAGAACTCTGGCATGTATACATACAATTGTCTGACGAAGGTGGCCGCACTACATTCTAATAGACATTTATTACTAATAAATGACTAAAAGATGTTCAGTAAAACGAATGTAGTATGACAATGGGATTATACCTGTAACAAGTACAGAGACTATATTTCCTTCTTGAAGGAAGAAATGATGAGTTCCACTCTCAGACTGAAGAAAATTATGAAACAATTTCTCTTCATAATTCCTATACTGGTTACTTCTATCTGCACTGTGTACTTCGTACACCGGGACTAGTGCTATCTGTATAATTCCACACCTGGGATTTTGAACAGAGCCAGTGTTATCATGGTAACACTCAATTAAAAGAAGTCACACCTAAGAAGGGTGACTTCTTCTCCCTTTAATTGACAGTCCCAGTCAATTAGCTGTTCATCGTAGAATTAGACGGCAGGTTAAATATTCTACCTGGCGTCACCACATATTGCTTTAGATCATGGATTTGTCTAGCATAGTGTACATAGAACACTCTGGATAATTCTCATCCGTTACATCTGCGAGGACATGTGAGGTCCCAAACCAAAAACTGTTTACTACAGTAATTAGGAGGCAGGTTTTAATACACTACCTGCCGCCACTACGAAGTGTTTCAGTTCATGCACTTGTTTTGCACAGCGTTTGTAAAACACTCTGGATGATTTCCATTCAGTGTATGAACGAAGGCACTCAAAGTCCATATACTGAAAAAAGTTTAGTGATGCAGCAATCTTTCTCGGATCATGACCTGTGGGAGTACTGTCCGGATCCGCTCTACGAATAAAGTAGGTGAGCTTCGCCCTAGTTGTTTTAGGGATAAATTCTATCCAGAAGTTTCTCCTTTAAAGAGCTGTCCTCCCCTGAAGTCTGAAGTTCTACGAGGATAGATCTTAAGACACTCTACAGGACATAGAGAGACATCTTCCTTCAGAGGGCAGATTCTCCAGGGACCCCACCTCTTAGTGGGTAGCTCGTTTTTAGCGAGAAAGGATGGATCAGGAAATAGATTCAGTTCTCCCACTTCCGTGAACTGAATGTGACCCTCATCTCTGGATAGGGCCACTATTTTACTAACTCTAGCCCCGGAGGCGATAGCGAACAGAAAAATAACCTTTTGGGTTAGATCCTTAAGAGAACAATCTTCATTGTTCATAGATGAGGCATAATGTAAGACCTGGTCCAAAGACCAAGAGATGGGCTTTGGTGGTACCGCAGGCTTAAACCTAGCACATGCCTTCGGAATCTTATTAAAGCTTTCATTCGCCAGATCCATTTAAAAAGCATATAAGAGAGGCCTAGTCAAGGCTGACTTGCACATATTTATCGTATTGGCCGCCAGACCTTGGCTATAAAGGTGGACAAAGAAGGACAGACAGAAGTTCATTGAAATTTCTTTCGGTCCTTTTGCTTTCACAAATGCAACCCACTTTTTCCAGGAAGACTCATATTGCCTTCTAGTTGACTTGGCCTTTTATTCTTCTAAGAATTTTATATTGCCTTTTGAGATCCCAAACTTTTTTCTAACCGCTAGAGCGAAAAAATCATGAAATGAAGGGTTTGGGTTCTCTGTGATAAAACGAAGCAGTTAATTTCTGAATCTTCGGAAATTTACCTAAGGTCAGAGCTAGGACCAGCCTCATCTACTCTATCAGCCCCACTAGAGGATCCTCGTTTGGGGCTATATAGCGAGGTAGTTTCTTGAAGACGCTCGTGATGAAGAGGTCGAATTGTAGTTCTGGGATTTGTTTCCATCTGGGAGGGAATATGTCTGCGCCCATGGACCATTCCAACTTTATTGGTTTGTATCGAAATAGAGTATCCACCATCACATCGTGGATCAGTTGTAAATGAACTGCTGGTAGGTGTCGTCCCTTTAAGAGAGGGTTGAGTAACTCCACCAAGACTGAATGAGACGTTCGAATGTGACGTCTTATTATCGCTTCGGTGTCCCAGATTAGTTGCAGGGAGCCTGATCTGTGTGGAGGGGGCTTCCCCACCCATGAAAGGACCAGCAGAGTCTTGGGACTTCCGCGCTCTAATTTCTGTCAGAGAAGCGATTAAAGAGGGACCAATCTCAGTCTTTTTTTATCTCTTCAAGTGTTTGATGCGTGTTTTCTCCAAGCTCTTAACGCATCTCTTCGGTGTGCCCTTAGCACAAGGTCTGTCACTATAGTAAACTGGGGAAAGTTTAGCGCTTTTTCCTGTTGGCGTTTTGGTATTCTGACTGAATACCTGAGTCTCTTGACAGACCTCACAAGCTCCTTTTATATTTCCAAAGGAGAGGAGAGTTGATGTGACTGAGGGCTTCAATTGGTTTTTAAACATTGAAACCCCTGAGCTGGAGAAAGTTGAGACTTCTAGAAGCCTATCTTGCATCCGTGATGTCCCAAGAACCGGGTCATCTCCTGAATGCACATTGGCCGGACACTTTGGGTGTTGCCCACTCCAGCCTCTTGATCAGGTATATTAATACCTGAACTATTTCTAGGCTTGCATTTGACGTGACTAAATTCATCAATCCTTTGAAGATACTTAGAACTGTGAGTCCGACACGTATCTTCCTTAGGATGAATGTTACTCTCTGTAACATGAAATCTAGATAGGAGGAAGGGGGGGGGGGTTGACTGGAAGGTTCCGCAGGACACCTTTCAGGTCTGTTAAGACTACGAACACCCTTAACTGGAACAAGGTCCATATGTTCAGAAGGATTATAAACTTGTTGAGTGGCGAAAAGTTCAGAAAGGCTCATTGATATCTTGAGTCCTTCTCGTGAACACGCAGCAGCCTTCCCTGGAACTCGATGAGCTAAAGTTTTCTTACTACCTGTATGCTCTATAGCTTTCAGGTATACTCCTCCAGGAGGGTTTTGAACTGTTGGAGAAGGTAAGGAAATGGTGGTAGGGACATTTCTGTTTTCCATCAAGGGCTCATCTTGAATAGGCTTTGGACCGAAGGATCGAAGGTCCTGCGATCCTGAGGGAAAGTTCCTCCTAGCCTAAGTGTCTTTATGCTTCGAGTAGTCAGTAGGCTTAGACTTTTGACCATCTGCCTGTAGCATCGTGGTCACTGGAATAGTGGGATGTTGTTGAGCAGCATTTCTAATCTTCTTTTTAGGTTGTGGACCCACAACCACAGAAGATTTTCTCTTTGAAGGAATGCCCGATTTTTGGAGAAGACCTATGTTTTCCATGGTAGCGTTCTTAATTACTTCCTTAGTGACCTCGTGTGGGAAAAGGTCTTTACCCCAGATGTTGGAAGATATTAGCTTCATTGTTTCGTGTTGCATCAGCGAACACAAACTCTCTACATGCTCTCCTAGCCTTCATAAAGGCATAAAGGTCCTTCACCAAGATAGCCATATGCATTTTTGCTATGACCATGAGCATGTCTGGGGTACTCTCGTAGCTTGAACACAACTCCATTTAGTTTTGTAGAGAATGGGATGTCGCAGGTCTCTCCTTTGACTCCTGTTCATTACACAAGAGCAACTTAAAACAATTTTGGGAGACATACCTTGAATTGTCGACTTGTGACGTCCTTGTCTAATTTTCCTACTGAAAAAGTCAAATGGACTTCCTTCCAATCCTTTTCCTGTCCGGGAAAAGCTGGTGACAAAGGCTAGCACTCATCTAGTGTGGGACATGACTTACCTGCCTCTACCGCTTTGGCAACATAAGTAAATGCCTTCAGTGAGAATACCTTCGACTCTGAATAACCCGCCTTTCTTACACTACCTGAAAGGATAGTCTGTGTCCTATCATGGTCGAGAATCAAGACCTCCTTTGGTTCCGTTCCTTTTCTTGACTTTGGTTCGTACTTCAGTCGAACCCAACAATTAGGGAAAGCATCAAAGCTTGGCCAAAATTGAATTTTGTCCAAAGGAACAGCACCCATTTTCTCTGAGATGCAGAGATTGCCATTTGAAATCGGCATCTGCTCCGCGAACTTCCAGGGATTGGTTATGGAGTATGTTGGTAGGTCTTGATTCATGGGTCGTTTGACTGACCCCTGGGAAGCGACAAGAGAAACTTTACGAGGATCTATCTTGTGTTTTACTTCCTGCTTTTCGTTTTGTCTACGAAAGCTCTCAATTTGATTCTTCAGTTGGATACATAATTGTACCACATTATCCAAATTAGGGGTAGAAGACGAAGATGTCGACATCGATGGCTCTAAAGCCGGCACAGGCGGAGGAAATTCCGATGCAACATTTTCCTCTTCTACCTTGGGGCATTTCTTGCCCTTAATCCCAAAGGTTTTCTGGCCGTCAGGGGATGTAGTTAGCTCATGAGGCACTACTGTTTCCTCACTTGCTTCCGGAAATAGTAGCTTACGCATCCCATCAATAGGTAGGAAAGGTCCCGGAGAGATCTTTTGAAAGCCTCTCACCCAGTTGCGTAATTTATATTGAGCTGTATCCCTAGTCTCTGTAGACTTGGCATTTTCAAAACCTTCAGACATTAATGTCCGACATATATTGCAAACCTGTGGGTTCCAATAATGTAGGGAGCCGGAAATAATATTGCAGGGGGCAAGAAACCTGCAAGTATTATGACCATAAAAATACTTACTCTTGGGCTTGCAGAGGACTGCAGCACAAGGTATCTGGTGTTCCTCCTGTAAAGAAGGAAAACCAAATGAGTATACAATGGATCATCTCCTCGACAATCAATATGCAAATGTCCTTTACAATACAGTAGCTTAGGATAGTTTGCTATAAAGAGATAGTAGGAGATACATACTTGTGTACCCCTGTAAGCAAATGCTGTTGCCTCCCCTCAGTATTAACTACATGGAGATTTCTCTATAGAGTAACTCCAAGTAGAAGGACTCTTACCCCTAGGGGTAGAGAAGTATCAAATCACAGTCCCAAAATAATGTTAATACTGTGGGGTCAGGATGACTGATTCTCGATCAGAATATAGAAGAAAACTATTCATTCAATATATGAACGGTACCAGCAGAATGCTTGTACAAGGGTACCCAAGGTATGTCAGAAAATACTACTGTATCATGGTACTGTAGTTTTCTAATTGCAGTAAGTCTATATTGCAATTTACTGGCTACTGCACATCATGTATTGTAGTCTAGTTATAGTAGCATATGACAGTATGGTCCATCTAGCATGAAGCCAGCTGGACTAGGAAAATAAAGACATATATTTGTATATCCCACTCAGCCTATTTGCTATAGTCTTCCTACTGTATTAAAATATAGAGTTTCCTGATCAGGGAGACTCAATGAAAAAGGCTCCACTCTTTAAGGGTTAGGAGTGTATTACTCCTGCCTTGAAGTGTTTAATATTATGGGGTAATCCGAATACTGATTTCTAATCAGGATATTGAAGAAATCATATTCATTCAATATAGGATTGGGCTCAGCAAATGCCTTTGTTGGATATCCAAAATATATTGGAAATGACTACTAGTATAATCTATATAGTAGTTTTCTATCTGCAGTATATTCTATAATGCAGATAGACTGGCTACCTGTATAAAATATACAGTAGTTCAGCCGGTATGTATCCGGCATAGCTGGGTCTTGCCGGCATACCCGGCATGCTAGCTAAAGAGAGAGAGAGAGATAGCATGGAGAAAAAGGCTACTCCTTACTGTGAATGCATACAGTAATTAAGGATGTAAAAGTCTAATATGACTGCCTTTTTCCAGAAAGAAGGTTCTAATAGAAGGGGAGAATGTACATTCAGGCTTCCATGCAGCTACAGTACTATTGCCGACAAGGTACCGCCGATATACTGCCGGCCGGCAAGTCCAGCAGTACCAGTACAGTCGGCGTACTGCCAACTGAGTCAGCACTATCTGTGCCGGCCTAGCCGGCAGTACCCCGGCGACAGAACCTGTAGCAGCAGTCAAAGGGAATTCCCTCTCACGGCCATCATGGTCGCCGTCAGCCATCTTGGCTGCCGGCTGGGCCGGCAGTTGCCGACAAATGATGTGGTTGGCGGCAGTATACTCTGCCGTCAGCCAAAGACATGACTAGAGAGGGAGTCTGGCTGGTTCCGGCAACCTACCAGCAAAGGTAAGGTTGCAAGATGCCGGCCTAAAGAAAGACAATGGCTCAGCCATCAAAAGTGGACAGAGGGGTAGGGAACAGGGTCCTGTAACGAGTGTGAAAGGAACTGGCAAAAATTGTCAGTCCTACCACCTGTAAAAGAAACTCTGTTTCGGTATCGGCAGAATCCCAGGGAACAGGAGAGACTCAGTTCTCCATCCCAGAGATTGCCGACACAGTTAAGGGGATGGTGGCACTGCCGCCTCCTCTCAACAAAGAAGAAAAAGAGTTCCAGTGCCCCGTATCCTAGGCTAAAGAAAATTACTCTTCAGCCCAGAGAACTGTGGCATAGGACTAGTCTTTCAGTCGCAAGGAGAAGATGGCATGTTACCATAACTTCAAGTGCGGCTAATGAGGGCTAACCTCTATTGCCGGCCACCTGGCGGAAGGGGAATGATGGTATCCTACAACCCATTCGCCCTGCCGGCAGGTCACCGACATAAGACTAAATACTCTGAGATTCTGACTAAATCCCAAAACCGGATGGTATACTACCACCAACGGTTAAGGGAAGAGGCAGGACAAACCCTAAGTTAACCATGTCTGAATAAAATTCAAGGCACGGCTATTAGGGTTGTAGCCTGAGGCAACACTCAGAGGGAAAGAGATTACCCTTAAGTCTCCGAAGAGACGTGTAATGTTTCATAACATTCTAGGAGGTATCGGTCTCCACTGAATGAAAACAATACAAGAAGGTAACCGGGGAAAGTATGAATGTATAGTAAAACGTCTAGGTAAGGTTACCTAGGCTATACGAGATCTCGGTTACCTAAATCACCGAAACTCTAACTATACGATCGACAGAGAAAAGGGGGAAACAAAATTGTGCACATTATCGAAACTTTACAAGAATAATTGCCTAAACAGCTAAATAATTAAAATAATTAAATAAAGCTATTAAAAAGGGGAAGTCGTTCGGCTATCGGAATAACACATGCCAAACGAACGACGGCGCCATAGCGCCTCCAGTAACTGGCCTAGCTCATAAACACAATAAAATATTCTAATTTCATTGTGAAACAGGAGCTAAAATATACTCATAGTGAAGACCTGATACTCAACTTTCCAGAGGCGGAAAAAGATGGAGAAAGCATAATAATAATCCTGTTAAACGATCGAAAAGTTAGATCACCGGGAAATATCACCGAGCGAGATCGCTACAAAAAAAAAGGAATGTCCGCTGTCTTGGGAATGGCGCTGTTGTATTCCCAATAGTATTACGAGAGCGGGGAGAGCCTTTGGATGGCTCCCTTTTGCCACATCTTCCTCTAAGCCAAAACGCTGTTTGGGGGGCAGATTGCTATGGAGGCGTGTCAAGAATGCCACCGCTGATATTATGCGATATCCTTTAGAGAAATTTTAAGGATATTCGCGTCAGGAGTTAGAATTCTGGATACCTAAAGGTAAAATTCTCTGGGAATATCACTGTAGTACATATATCCCTTAGGAAGCTACTTTAAGGAACTTCCATCACAACGACATGGCTTGAGCCCAAAAATCATGATTTAAAAACAAAAATTAGGTACATTTTTCTTCACTAATATGACACTAACTGTATTGAGAATCATACCATCAAAACTTTATAAATTGAATAATTCTGTGTGACAGTTTTGATTTTCCTTTTTCTTATTTTATGAATTTTTCTCAATTTTCTTCATCTAGGCATAAAATAATCACAAGAAAAAAGAGAAAAAGGAAATTCAAAATTCTGGTACACAAAATTGGGGAATCTTTATTCTTCTCACGAATAAAATCTTTTTCTCTAAAATCTAACAATGAATAAGTGAGAAAAATGTACCTCAGTTTACACTAAGGTACATTTTTCTCATTAAAATTATTTTTTCGAGTTATGAGCTCCCAAAGATTTGCTATATTTTTGCTTTTTTCTCAAAAAAATCGACATAACATTATGATGATAACCTTACTATGTAATTTTATTGTTTATTCCAACATAAAGGCTCCCTAAACGAGAGATTTGAACCCGAAGTTTACTAATGCACTTTGTGTAAGGGTGTCATGAGTGTCCAGTGGCCTCTCATTGTTGCCAGAATTTTAGTTCGAATGTTCCATCTTAGTACTCTTTTTCATGTTTCCCTCTCTTTTATGTTCTTTTTTGTTGCATTGGACTTGCTATAAGGTTTACGAGGATGTTGTGAAAACACAATGTACATATGGAATGTGTTATGTATTATTGTAATAATGTACTATATTATTTCAAGTGTTGCAAGTATTGCGCAACATTGCATCATATTGCATGAATAAGACTGTTATGCTTTGTACATAAGAGTAATGATTTGTTTTGGTATTAGGATTCAAACATTTGTTGATTACCTCAAAGATAGGACCAAGATGGTCCAACATCCAATGTAGATTCAGAACCAATTCATGTACCAGTACAAGATGAGGTTAAAGTGCTTCCTAATAGGATTAACAGAGGAAAGCCCCCTGAGAGATTAGATTTATGAAGATTTTTACAATGTCAAGTTGAGGGGGAGGAGACTGTTATGTATTATTGTAATAATGTACTATATTATTTCAAGTGTTGCAAGTATTGCGCAACATTGCATCATATTGCATGAATAAGACTGTTATGCTTTGTACATAAGAGTAATGATTTGTTTTGGTATTAGGATTCAAACATTTGTTGATTACCTCAAAGATAGGACCAAGATGGTCCAACATCCAATGTAGATTCAGAACCAATTCATGTACCAGTACAAGATGAGGTTAAAGTGCTTCCTAATAGGATTAACAGAGGAAAGCCCCCTGAGAGATTAGATTTATGAAGATTTTTACAATGTCAAGTTGAGGGGGAGGAGACTGTTATGTATTATTGTAATAATGTACTATATTATTTCAAGTGTGCAGGTATTGCGCAACATTGCATCATATTGCATGAATAAGACATGCTATGCTTTGTACATAAGAGTAATGATTTGTTTTGGTATTAGGATTCAAACATTTGTTGATTACCTCAAAGATAGGATGTGATTCTTTATGATTTGTACTGGAGTAGGATTTAAGTCTTTTCAGAGCAATGCTCTTTTGTTTAGCAATGTTTTGGTTTGTCAGATTGTGTAAGACGCTCCATATACACTTGGGAGTCAGCTGTCACAGAGTAAACACAGTACAATGTAGTCTTTTATACATTAAACGTATTTTTAGAATACCAACGTCTTATTACTCATCAAGCCAAAATTGACGACATCAGATGGGATCAGCTGAGAAATAATTACTAACGATTGTTCATCTATGTTCCAGGTAATTATTATGGTTAATAGAACTTCCTACCAATGTACCATATCCCATAGAATGCCAATAAATAATCACACATGCAAAGTAACTTCTAAAGGTCTTTGGAAACTCTGGCTGTTCTTCTCGCAGACCGTAGTTTGTGTTCGTCTATCTTCTACCAATGCCTTTCTTCTACCAATGCCTTTCGTCTCTGCCAGATGTACGAGAGTTTGAAATATAAGTGAAAAAAATTGCAATATAAATGCAAACTTAAACATGCTAAGACTATTCTGTCAAACTCAGTCATGCAGACAACGCAGTAAAGATGACGTCATCATTTAAAGATGGCTTTATCTTCATTATTTGTTAAAATAATTGGCTGAAACTTATGGAGAGCATATACAAAATCAACATAACATTATTATGATAACCTTACTATGTAATTTTATTGTTTATCCCTACATGACGGCTCCCTAAACGAGGTATTTGAACCCTAAGTTTTCTAATGCACTTTATGTAAGGGTTTCATGAGTTGCCAGTGGCCTCTCATTGTTGCCAGAATTTTAGTTAGAATGTTCCAGCTTTGTACTCTTTTTCATGTTTCCCTCTCTTTTTGGTTCTTTTTTGTTGCATTGGGCTTGCTGTAAAGTTCACGGGGATGTTGTGAAAACCCTATGTGCATACGGAATGCAAATAAATAATCACACATGCAAGGTACCTTCTAAATGTCTTTGGAAACTCTGGCTGTTCTTCTCGTAGACCGTAGTTTGCGTTCGCCTACCTTATACCAAAGCCTTTTGTCTCTGCCAGACGTACGAGATTTCAAATTATAAGTGAAAAAATTGTAATATAAATGCAAACTTAAACATGCTACGACTATTTTGACAAACTCAGTCATGCAGACAACGCAGTAAAGATGACGTCATCATTTAAAGATCGCTTTATCTTCATTATTTGTTAAAGTAATTGGCTGAAACTTCTGGATAGCATATACGATATGTTTCTGCAAACATAGAAGCAATAAAACATTTTTCGATTTTTTAAAGTTGCTATGTCAAACCCCATAACGGATGGTCCCCTTAGGACGAGGTACAATCTCCTCTGGGCTGAGCATTTCAGCCTTAGGCAGTGGAGGGTTGTTTAAGGTACAAACAAAGTCCGATGCGGCAAAATCGAGGAATATGGAAATAAAACTTTATAAAGTTACAGGCACACTGGGGTGATAATTAAATATTTAAAGCTGCTCATAATGAGAAGAAAAACATAATGTAGGACCTTTTCCAAAGACCAAGAGATGGGCTTTGGTGGTACTGCAGGCGTAAGCCTAGCGCATGCCTTCAGAATCTTATTAAAGATTTCATCCACCAGATCCATTTAAAAAGCATATGGGAGAGGCCTAGTCAAGGCTGACTTGCACTTATTTATCGTATTGGCCGCCACACCTTGGCTATGAAGGTAGACAAAGAAGGACAGACAGAAGCTCATTGAAATTTCTTTCGGTCCTTTTGCTTTCACAAACGCAACCCTCTTTTTCCAGGAAGACTCATATTGTCTTCTAGTGGACTTAGCCTTGTATTCTTCTAAGAATTCTATTTTGCCTTTTGAGATCCCAGAAATGAAGGGTTTGGGATCTCTGTGATAAAACGAAGGCAGGTAATTTCTGAATCTTCGGAAATAAACCTAGGATCAGAGCTAGGACCAGCCTCATCTTCAAGTTCTTCACATCGTCTATCAGCCCCACTTGAGGATCCTTGTATGGGGCTAAATATCGAGGTAGTTTCTTGAAGACGCTCGTGACGAAGAGGTCGAATTGCAGTTCCAGGACTTGTTCCCAACTGGGAGAGAATAGGTCTGCATCCATGGACCATTCCAACTCTATCGACTTGGACCGAAATAGAGCATCCACTATCACCTTGTGGATCAGTTGTAAATGAGCTGCTGGCAGGTGCCATCCCTTGAAGAAAGGGATGGGTAACTTCACCTAGACTGTATGAGACGTTCAATTGTGACGTCTTATTATCGCTTCGGTGTCCCAGATCAGTCGTAGGAAGTCTGATCTGTATGGAGGGGGCTTCTCCACTCATGATAGGGCCAGCAGAGTCTTGGGACTTTCGTGCTTTAATTTTTGTTAGAGAAGCGATTAAAGAGGGACCGATATCAGTCTATTTTGAACTCTTCAAGCGTTTGATGCGTATTTTCTCCAGGCTCTTAATGCATCTTACCGCTGTGCTCTTTGCACTAGGTCTGTCACTACTGCGAACTGGGGAAAGTTTAGCGCTTGTCCCTGTTGGCGTCTTGGAAATCTGACTGATTACCTGAGTCTCTTGACAGACCTCCCGAGCTCCTTTTATATTCCCAAGGGAAAGGAGAGTTGATGTGACTGTGGGCTTCAATGGTTTTTCAGCCATTGAAACCCTTGAGTTGGAGAAAGTCGAGACTTCTAGAAGCTTATCTTGCATCCGGGATGTCCCGGGAACCGGGTCCTTTCCTTGAATGCACATTGGCCATCCACTTCGGGTGCTGCCTACCCCAGCCTCTCGTTCAGGTATATAAATGCCTGAACCATTTCTGGCCTTGACTTTGACGTGACTAAGTTTGCCAATCCTATGAAGATACATAGGACTATGAGTCCGACACGTATCTTTCCTAGGATGAATGTTACTATCAGTAACTTGAATTCTAGATAGGAGGAAGGAGGTGGTTGACTGGAAGGTTCCGCAGGACACCTTTCAGGTCTGATAAGACTACAAACACCCCTACTTGGGACAAGGTCCATATGTTCGGAAGGATTAACATTCTGAACTTACTGTTTTCTATGAACTTGTTGAGTGGCGACAAGTTCAGAATGACTCAGAGATTTCTTGAGTCCTTCTCGTGAACAAAAAAAGCTTTCCCTGGAATTCGATGGGCTATAGTTTTCTTACCACCTGTATGATTTATAGCTCTCAGGTATACTCCTCCAGGAGGATTTTGAATTGTAGGAGAAGGTAAGGAGATGATAGTGGGGACATTTCTGTTTCCCATCATGGGCTCATCTTGAATAGGCTTTGGACCGAAGGATAGAAGGTCCTGCGATCCTGAAGGAATGTTCCTCCTAGCAGAAGCGTCTTCATGCTTTGAATAGTCAGTAGGTTTAGACTTTTGACCGTCTGCCTGTGGCATCGTGGTCACTGGAATAGTGGGATGTTGTTGAGCAGCCCGGATATTTCCAGCATTTTCGATCTTCTTTATAGGTTGGGGACCCACAACCATGGAAGATTTTCTCTTAGAAAGGATGCCCCATTTTTGGAGAAGACTTATGTTCTCCATGGTGACGTACTTAATTACTTTCTTAATTACCTCGTGTAGGAAGAGGTTTTTACCCCAGATGTTGGAAGATATTAGCTTCCTCATTTCATGTTTCACTGTTGCAGCAGCGAACACAAACTCTCTACATGCTCTCCTAGCCTTCATAAAGGCGTAAAGGTCCTTCACCAAGGTAGCCATATGCATTTTGGCTATGACCATGAGCCTGTCTGGGTTATTTTTGTAGGTTGAACATAACTCTATGTAGTTTTTTAGAGAAAGAGAGGTCGCAAGTCTCTCCTTTGTCTCTTGTTCATTATGCAAGAGCAACTCAGATAATTTAGGGAGACATACATTAAATTGTCGACTTGCGACATCCGCGTCTAATTTTCCTACTGAAAAAATCAAATGGACTTCTTTCCAATCCTTTTCCTGTCCAGGAAAAGCTGTTGACAGAGGCTTGCACTCTTCGAGTGTGGGACATGGCTTAACCGCATCCACCGCTATTGAAACAGATATAAATGCCTTCCTCGTAAAGGGGAATGAGAGTGAAAAAGCAGCAAGAAAGGAAGGGTGTCAGTTATTCAGTGAGAATACCTTCGACTCTGAATAACCCGCCTTTTTCTGACTACCTGAGAGGATAGTCTGTGCCTTATCATGGTCGAGAATCATGCCATCCTTTGGTTTTGTTCCTTTCCTTGAATTTGGTTCTTACTTCAGTCAAACCCAACAATTAGGGAAAGCATCAGAGCTTGGCCAAAATTGAATTTTGTCCAAAGAAACAGCGCCCATTTTCTCTGAGATGTAAAGATTGCCATTTAAAATTGGCATGTGCTCCGCAAACCTCCAGGGATTGGTTTTGGAGCATGTTGGTAGGTCTTGATCATTGGGTCGTTTAACTGACCCCTGGGAAGCGACAAGAGAAGCTTTGCGAGGCTCTATCTTGTGTTTTTCTTCCTGCTTTCCGTTTTGTTTACGAAAGCCCTCTATCTGATTCTTCAGTTGGATACATAATTGTACCATTTTATCCAATAGAGGAGTAGAAGACGAAGATGTCAACATAGATGGCTCTATAGCCGGCATAGGCGGAGGAAATTCCGATGCAACATTTTTCTCTTCTACCTTGGGGCACTTCTTGCCCTCAATCCCAAAGGTTTTCTGGCCGTCAGGGGATGTAGTTGGCTCCTGAGGCACTACTATTTCCTTGCTTGCTTTCGGAAATAGTAGCTTACGAATCCTATCAGTAGGTAGGAAGGGTCCCAAAGAGATTTTTTTGAAGCCTCTCACCCAGTTGCGTAACTTGTATTAAGCTCTATCCCTAGTCTCCGTAGACTTGGGATTTTCAAAACCTTCAGACATTAATGTCCGACATATATTGCAAACCTGTGGGTTCCAATAATGTAGGGATCCGGAAATAATATTGCAGGGGGCATGAAACCTGCAAGTATTATGACCGTAAAAATACTTACTCTTAGTCTTGAACAGGACTGCAGCACAAGGTATCTGGTGTTCCTCCTGTAAAGAAAGGAGAACCAAATGAGTATACAAAGGATTATCTCCCTGATAATCAACATGCAAAGGTCATCTACAACAGAATAGCTTAGGATAGTAAGCTGTAAAAGGATAGTAGGAGATACATACTTGTGTACCCCTGCAAGCAAATGCTGTTACCTCCCCTCAGTATTAACTACATGGGGGTTCCTCTATTGAGTAACTCCCAGTAGAAGGGCTCTTACCCCTAGGGGTAGAGAAGTACCAATTCACTGTCCTAAAATAATGTTAATACTGTGGGGTCAGGATGACTGATTCTCAATCAGAATATTGAAGAAAATATTGATTCAATATATGAGCGGTACCAGCGGAATACTCATACAAGGGTACCCAAAATATGTTAGAAATTACTACTGTATAATGATACTGTAGTTTTCTATTTGCATTAAGTCTATACTGCAATTTACTGGCTACTGTACATCATATATTGTAGTCTAGCCATTATGCTACCTTCATAGAAGCATATGACAGTACAGTCCATCTAGCATGAAGCCAGTTGGACTAGGGATATTAAAGACATATAGTTGTATATCCCACTCTGCCTATTTGCTGTAGCCTTCCTTACAATATTAAAATATAGAGTTTCCTGATCAGGGAGACTCAGGGATAAAGGCTCTACCCTTTAAGGGTTAGGAGTGTATCACTTCTGCCTTGAAGTTATTTAATATTTTACGGTAATCTGAATACTGATTTCTAATCAGGATATTGAAGAAATCATATTCATTCAATATGAGATTGGGTTCAGCAAATGCCTGTGTTGGATATCCAAGATATATTGGAAATAACTACTAGTATAAAACATATAGTAGTTTTCTATCTGCAATATATTCTATACTAAAGATATACTGGCTACTTGTATAACATATACTGTGGTTCAGCCGGCATGTTGCCGGCATAATTAGGTCTTGCCGGCATATTTAGTATGCTAGCTAGAGAGAGAGATAGCATGGAGGAAAGGCTACTCCTTTACTGTATATGTATCCAGTAATTAAGGATGTGAAAGTCCCATCATACTGCCTTTTTTCAGAATAGACGGTTCCAATGGAAGTGGAGAATGTGCCATTCAAGCTTCCATCCAGCTATAGTACTATTGCCGGTAAGGTGCCGCCAACACACTGCCGGCAGGCTAGCCTCCGGCAGTATCAGCACAGTCGGCAAGCTGCCATCTAAGTCAGCACTTATCTGTACTGGTCTGGCCGGCAGTAATCCGGCAACAGAACTCCTGAATAACAGTCCAAGGGAGAACTGAGGAACCTTGGGGATAGCGATGGACTTCCCACTCTCAGCCAAAATGGCCGCTGGCAGCCGGCAGCCGCCAGCCACCAGCAGCCGCCAGCCACCGGCAGCCGCCAGTTGCCGCAGCCGCCAACTGCCTGCAGCTGCCAGCTGTCGGCAGCCATCTTGGCTGCCGACAGTCATCGGCTAATGGTAGGGACCATAGCTGCCGACAGATGATGTGGTTTCTGGCAGTATGCAATGCCGTCAGCCAATGTCAGGGCTAGCGAGGGAGTCTGGCCGGCTCTGGCAACCTAATGGCAATGGTAAGGTTGCAAGATGCCGGCCCAAGAAAGACAATGGCTCGGCCATCAAAAGTGGACAGAGGGGTAGGGAACAGGGTCCTGTAACGAGTGTGAAAGGAACTGGCAAAATTGTCAGTCCCACCATCTGTTAAAAGAAACTCTGTTTCAGTATCGACAGAATCCTAGGTGATAGGAGAGTTTCAGTTCTCTATCCTAGAGATTTCCAACACAGTTAAGGGGATGGCGGCATTGCCTCCTCTTCTCAACACGGGAGAAACAAAGTTCCAGTGCCACGTCATCCTAGGCAAAAGAAGATCACTCTTCAGCCTAGAGGACTGCGGCGCAGGACTAGTCTTATAGTCGCAAGGAGACGATGGTATCCTACTACTACTTCAAGTGTGGCTAAGGAGGGCTAACCTCCATTGCCGGCAGCCTTATCCGGCAGGGGAATGGTTGTATTCTACAACCCATTCACCCTGCCGGCAGGTCGCCGACATAAGACTAAATACTCTGAGATTCTGACTAAATCCCAAAACCTGCTGGTTTACCACAACCAGCGGTTTAAGGGAAGAGGCAGGAAAAACCCTAGACGAGATCTCAGTTACCTAAATCACCAAAACTCTAACTATACGATCGACAGAGAAAGGAAAATTATGCACATTATCAAATCTTTACGAGAAAAATTGCCTAAATAGCTAAATAATTAAAATAGTTAAAAAAAGCTATTTAAACTGGAAGTCGTTCTGCTATCCAAATAACACATGCCTAACGAACGACGGCGCCCATGACGCCTCCAGTAACTGGCCTAGCTCATAAGCACAATAAATTACTCTAATTACATTGTGAAACAGGAGATAAATTATACTCATAGTAAAGACCCGATACTCACCTTTCCAGAGGCGGAAGAAGATGGAGAAAGCATAATTATAATCCTTAAAACGATCGAAAAGTTAGATCAGCAGGGAATACCACCAAGCAAAATTGCTACAAAATAAGGAATGTCCGCCATCGTGGGAATAGCGCTGTTATCATTCTCAACAGTAGTGCGAGAACGGGGTAGCCTTGATACGGCTCCCTTTTATTTTGCCACACCTCCTCGAAGCGTAAACGCTATTAGGGATGCTGATTGCTATGAGGAGTGTCAAGAATTCGTCCTCTGATATTATGCGATATCCTTGAGAGAAATTTAAGGACATTCGCGCCAGGAGTTGGAATTCTGGATACCTAAAGGTAAAATTCTCTGGGAATATCACTGTAGTACATATATCCCTTAGGAAGCTACCTTAAGGAACTTCCATCAGGACGACATGGCTTGAGCCCAAAAATTCCCCTCTCACAGAGAACGAACGCTAAATTTTCCCCGCGCAGGGGGTAAAGATTAAATCAATGCCACGCTTGTAAATGTTAAATGATGAAGTTACAAATAAAAATACATAGTTAATTAATGAAAAGCTGTGCAGTAAGTTACATACGGTAAACAACAAATAAGAACCCTCTAGTTGGGGGGTAAACAAGACTCGCCATCTTGGAATAAGCACATGGAATTAAAAGGATTTGGTGAAATAAAGTTTCTACGCTACTGGTAATAAAGCTTAAAAACATGATGCGCCAATTTGCTCTGTAGGGCATGAACACGTGCTTGGTATACAGGAAACGTTTAAAGTTAGGGAAGGTAAACGACACAAAGGAAGGTAGAACAAGGTACAAAATTTTACAAGATAAATGTTGAAATAACAAAACTAGTTGACAAATCATGTACACTGGCACTCTCCTTAGGCAGTAAACACGGACATCTGAACAACACCAAAACCTTAGTTCAAGCAGCTTAGAACTTTCTGGTTATGGAAAGAACCCGCTACTAAACGTGGGTGAACGGATTGGACACAAAAAACGAAGTTCCTGCATCAAATTGTAGAGAACTTTCAAGCAACAAATTATCTTGGTTCTTTCCTTGAAATCGTGTTCGATACTAAGATCATAATGACTACAAATTACTCTTCTCAGTTCAAGTCTTGGCTTTACACATTCGATAAAATGGCTGGTGCGTGTGAATTTAAGTGATATAGTGAGGTACTGTATGTTTAACCAAGCTGTTTTACGTTATGAATGCTTCATAGGTTGAAGGTAAAAGATTCATTTCGAAGGACCAATCGTGTGAAGAATATTAGTTTACTTTTATTTAATTGTTGAGTGGTAACTTGTTGTTCCAGGAAAGTCTCCCTAGAACATTTATGCAAACATTAGCAGGGGAGGAAAAGTATCACTAACACTCTAGGCCCAAACACCCTGTTAATAACTTTGATGATTTAGTTCACATACCTTCCCTGTAAATGCATAAGACTGTATTCTGTCCAGAGACCTGAAAACTCCACACGTCAAATAAAAGTAATTTAATGGCCTACTTTAGCTTTGTCATGTCTAAAACTATCCTACTATTAGGCTCGGTTTTGGCTCTGTGGCAGGGACACCAGTGAGATGCTGGACAGGAATTTTTCATCATGAAATTATGAAGACAATGGCAATGGCAGTGATGAATTGTTGTAAAGTAAAAGTCAAAGATAGAGATCTTTTCCTTCGAAGCATATAATGAATATTAAGTTACTCACTAACAATTTTACTCTTTTGGACTCTATACTTATTCCTTTCAATATATCGGGTATACTGTCCCAAGGTTAAATATTCATGTTAGGTATAATCAATCAAAAAAGGTAGTAGTAATACGGAAGAGTGTAATTAACTTAATCTAGTTATTTCATCATTCAAAATTTACATTGAAAAATTGGACATCTAAACAGCAGAAAAAGTGGTTAAACAGTCACAAAACTAAATAAAATGAATGCAACGTAGCAAAATGAAATGGCAATTACAATCTGCGTGACTCAAGGTCTCTTGCAATGATAAAAGAGTGAAGTGGGGTCAGGTACGTGGTCTTGTGATTCCGAGACTAGATTAGTCTCTAAAACAAAAAGGTTATACACCAAATTTTTACACACAATACCACATGCTCGGCCCGAAATATGTAAAAGCCAGTTCAGGTAAATCAAGTAAAACGAAAAACTAATCTAGTTTAGAAGGGAGAAAACCATTTGTAACCACGTGGTTTACCTACGCTAATTACTTGAAAGACAAGCCTTGATTGTCCTTGCAAATGACCGTGGAATGGATAGCTTGCACCCTTGACTGGCTCACCCCTCGAATCCATGGCTCTTGGTAGACAGGATCTCCAGGAACAGTTCCCCAGCTCTTCTTGCATCCTCTCTCCAGTTGATAGTACACCAAAACTCCCCTGTCCTTTACTTGGTGGGAGTCTAGTTGCGGGGTGAGCCAGTGACGCACAGATTGACTGAGCAGGTCAGTCAGCCGGTCACAACAGCTGCTCGTATACGAATCAGGCGACCCTTAGGTCGCGTGGGCTCACCTGGGTTCAGCTTTCAAACAGGTGAGAGTCGTGGTGCATAGGATAACCCAGTTGAGAGACTTTAGGTCAGGGCAACGTAACTGTAAGGAGTGAGTAGGAGGTAGGATTTTGTGCAAAATACGAAAGGGAATCTTGCAGCTCTAAGGGAATATACACCCCTAGTAATCTTACCTATTCTGGATTACTAAAAATTAATAACTTATATGAGCAACTAGCAATGGGCTGGTGTAATTTGCATACATCTTAAAATCAATCAGACCTTAATAGGTACTGAGACATAAAGTAAACTGCTTACAAGTCCGCAATACTAACGTTAGATTCAAACCTGTGTAAAAACTTATCTTAACATACGTAGTTTAAGGAAAGAACCATCGTACGCCGGCGTAAGGATCTTGTTTTGTGTTCCTACACAATGACGTCACAACATGGTGTATGGTATTGACAACAAGTTAAATTAGAGCAGTCTACCCATGTTTGGACAGAGAAAACTTAAAGTGTGGGAGTGAAAGATGTAGGGGTGACTAGAATATTGGGATTGAGGCCAAAGTACTAAATGGAAGAAGGAGAGTGAAGAAAAATTTCTTGTTTTATTGTAGTGTATTACAGGGCAATGTAACCCAGGAAAAAAGCTAATTTTCTTATAGAAAAAATTTCGCTCTCTTCGAAAATGACACTCGTTCCCGTCGCAAATGAATAGTTTCAGAAATATATATACATCCATATCCTATGATAATGGGGGACCCCCAGTGGGAACTCGGGGTTTTGAGTGGGGAAAACATACTGGGGAAACGATATATAATCGTAAAACAAGCCTTTCCTCCCCTCTATACATTAACTTCTTGAATGTATAATAATCGGAGGAAAATACAAAACAGTATATCTGAATAAACTTTGGAGGCACCGTTGCAAAGATTGTCTCATGAAAAAATACAGTAAGCAGTGCTGCCAATGTCTGATGTAGATCAAATGTTAGCTTTCCATGCTATCATTAGCACCCGTGCGTTCGTTCGTTCGTGTATACCAGTTTCGTCCTGAGCAGAAACCCCTCCCCCCTGCGCAGAAGCTTTTCCCCTACCTATTACCCGTTTTATTATCTTATTTCTTTTAAAATCATCTCATTCTATATTCCCATTCAATATTATTTATCATACATGAATACTTTCTCTGGACTAGTTTCCCTATACAGTTCATTCATGTTTACCCTCTACACTCCATTGTTTTTCTGTTAACCAATCACAAACCCATACCTATTCAAAGTTTACACAAGGGGGTCGTCAACTGATATTTTCCTACCCTCTTCCTTTGTCTCTTTAAGTGGTCTGTTCATACCAAATCTTTTTCCCTTGTAACCTTTGACCTAGTAAGGTGTCCGTCATTTCAAGTGTGGTTTATTTTTTTGTATTTTGCGATGGAGGAAGTTATAGATACTTGTAACGGCTTCGGTATTCTGTACCTAAAACATTTGCTAAATTCCATGGTGATTTTTTTTATTCTTCAGTCAATGCTGATAATTTCCTGAAATCACACAACGTAATTCCTAAACCCTTACAGTGCCCCATGTGTCGTTTCCCTCTTAACTTACAGAAAAGACATTCACGTATTTTACTGTAATACCGAAACCATCATTCCTAAAACCTAAAGGAATCGTCGTTGTGGTTATACCGTACTTATTATAAAGGTACATATAATATTAATTGCAAAAAGGTAAGTCATTCCTCAATATTCATTATATGTGTTTGGTGACCGGGGAACTCCTAGGTTAGGTTAGGTGGGTTTGTTAGGTTCTGTGCACTTTTTGTACTTTTTATATATTGTGTAAAACTTATATGGAAAAATTATTTGAAATACGTATGCAAATATCTAGCATTGCCATGGTAACATTGGTAACTCTGTGTACCATTCGTCATCGTCGGTAACACAGTGTATCGTTGGTAATGTTGCTTATGTTATCGTTCGCATTTTATCCGTAAGGGAAGTGTCGCCGTTGAGCTAGTGTTTATATTTAAATATTTTAACCCATCATATATGTCAACATTGTTTATATTTAACCATTTTAACAGAAAATATATGTTTTCCTGTAGGAAATATCGTGATTTAACCGGTTTTCACCTTCATTTCATCTGTAATAACATCAACCAATTCGACAACTTAAAGTTAGCCGAATTGGTTGATCTGTTTGTTTGCGGTTGAAATGAAGGTCAAATTTGGTTAAATCATGTTATTTACTATAAGAAAACATATATTTTCTGTTCAAAATCACACCCTGTAATACAATACAAATTTACCAAATTTCTCCCATCCGGGCATGAGACTTTTGTTTTGAGTTCCTTCTCACTGACGTCACAACATGGCGTACGGTATTGTCAATGAGTTAAATTACCGTAGTCCACCCGTGTTGTGGAGAATTTTTTATGTGTTCTGAGTGGGAACTTAGTCCGGGAAAGCCTCCTTATAACAGTTACATAAAGTTTAACAGGGGAGGATATGAGCACTTACTCTCGGGGCACAAACACCCTGCTAATACTTTACTGTCACAATTCACTAACCATCACTCTTAAATACAAAAGGGAAATTTACTGTCCAGAGGCCGGAGAACTCCACACGTAGAATTAGCAATAATTTATGGCCTACTCTAGCTTTGTCAGGTCGATAGTCATCTCATTCTCAGGCTCTGTTCCGAATCCGTCCCAGCTACCCCAACGAGATGCTGGACAGGTATTTAAGTTAATGTAATTAGACAAAATCCAAAATGGGAGCAGTGATGTAAAGTAGTTTAAAAGTTTAAAGATAAGGATCTTTGCCTTCGAAGCAAATATATTAATGCAAAGTTCCTCGCTGTTACCACCTATAGACTTACTTAGGTTTACTCTTTAAATATTCCCAGTTTAAACATAAAATAAATGAGGGAGCAAAAAATACTAAAGAGGTTTAATTAACCTAATATTGATTTATTCACAAATTTACATTAAAAGAAAACGGACATCTTAACAACACAAAAAATGGTACTAAAAGAAATGCGATTCAAATAATGAAAAATACTTGATTAGATGCGTGTGTGAAGAATTTTCTTCACTCTTCTTCTTTTAATCGTATTTTTAGCTCTCTTCTACTAATACTATAGCTACCCCTTAAACATCTCTCCTACATCTAGTTTTCTTTAACGAACATAGGGAGGACTAATCTAAACTTAAACTTGTTGACAGTGGCGCACGCCATGCTCGTGACGTCACAGCGTAGATACGCACATCAGAGGTCCTTATTGTAACCACGGCATATGTAGGTTCTTTCCTTAAACTACGTGGGTCGAGATTAAATTCCTAAACTGCATTTTTTATATAAATTCCAATACTGCTGAATTAATGCATCTTATAGGCTATTTCTCAATACCAATTAAGGTTTGTTAATTTTAAGATGTATGGCCATCGCACCAGTCCATTGCTAATTAATCATTTAAACTATTGATTTTTAGCAAGCCAGAATAGGTAGGATTGTTGTGTATATAAACTCCCTTAGAGCAGCAAGATTTCTCTAAAGTATTTAGTACAAAATCCTGCCTCCTCTGCTCTCCTTGCAACAATATATTGCCTTGTCCTGAAGTCCCGATATGGCACCCCCAATGGATTACCGCGCGCATCATGACCGTCAATTGTTTGGCAAGGTGAAGCCAGGTGATCTCCTCGACCTTAGCGTCGAGCCCATTCAACTAGAAGCTGCCCTGGCCTACTGACCTCCCTGGTCAGTGATTCCGTGCACCTCTGGCTCACCCCCATCCCCCTCTTCCAAAACGTGACTCACCAAGGAGTCCTGTGGCTGCCGGCTGGAGACAGTGAAGGAGTGGAACCTGGGAAACCTTAATTACCACAAACTAGGATTCTTGGGGTGAGCCAGGCAAGAGTGCAACGTGCAAAGTGCAACCAGGTCAACAGCTATCACGTTCATAGGACTAATCTTCAAAGGAGTGCAGGTACTACATCAATGGCCATTTAGTTATCCCCCATTTTTTTTAGCTTAGACTAAATTTTAACTTGATAGGGAACCTGGCTTTTACACTATTCGGACTGTGTGGGGTGGGATTGTGTGTATATATTTTTTTCTATACAATTTTTTGCCTTTTGAGACTAACACAGTCTCTGGGTCACATGGGCCACATGTCCGACGCAATTTTGATTATTCATTATTGCAGACCACGTGTCTAATCAACCCTTTTTCATTATTTGAATTGCATTTCTTTTGATACCATTTTTTGTGCTGTTAAGATGTCCGTTTTCTTTTAATGTAAATTTGTGAATAAATCAATATTAGGTTAATTAAACCTCCTTAGTATTTTTGCTCCCTCATTTATCTAATGTTTAAACTGGGAATATTTAAAGAGTGAAACCTAAGTAAGTCTATAGGTGGTAACAGCGAGGAACTTTGCATTAATATATTTGCTTCAAAGGTAAAGATCCTTATCTTTAAACTTTTAAACTACTTTACATCACTGCTCCCATTTTGGATTTTGTCTGATTACATTAACGTAAAATACCTGTCCAGCATCTCATTGGGGTAGCTGGGACGGAGCCGGAACAGAGCCTGAGAATGAGATGACTATAGACCTGACAAAGCTAGAGTAGGCCATAGATTATTGATATTTCTACGTGTGGAGTTCTCCGGCCTCTGGACAGTAAATTTCCCTTTTGTATTTAAGAGTGATGGTTAGTGAATTGTTACAGTAAAGTATTAGCAGGGTGTTTGTGCCCCGAGAGTAAGTACTCATATCCTCCCCTGTTGAACTTTATGTAACTGTTATAAGGAGACTTTCCCGGACTAAGTTCCCACTCAGAACACAACATCAAAAATTCTCCACAATGTGGTCTACAATAATTAAAAATCAAAATAGGGTCAGGCACGTGGCCCACGTGACCCAGAGACTATGCTAGTCTCAAACCAGAAATTAATATCCAAGAAAAATATATACACACAATCCCATCGCACACAGTCCGAATGGCGTAAAAGCCAGTTTCCCTATCAAGTTAAAATTAGTCTAAGCTAAAAAATGGGGGAATAACTATGGCCATTGTTGTAGTACCTGCACTCCTTTGAAGATTAGTCCTGTGCCCGTGATGGCTGTTGACCTGCTTGCACTTTGTACTCTTTACTGGCTCACCCCAAGAATCCTCGTTTGTGGCAATAGGTTTCCAGGTTCTACTTCTTCACTGTCTCCAGCCGGCAGCCACAGAACTCCTTGGTGAGTCACGTTTTGGGAGAGGGGGTGAGCCAGAGGTGCACAGGTTGACTGACCAGGCAGGTCAGTAGGCCAGGGCGGCTTCTCGTTAAATGGGCTCGACACTAAGGTCGAAGAGATCACCTGGCTTCACCTTACCAAAAAAGTGACGGTCATGATGCGCGCGGTAATCCATTGGGGGTGCCATATCGGGACTTCAGGACAGGGCAATGTATTGTTGCAAGGAGTGCAGAGGAGGCAGGATTTTGTAATAAATACTTTAGAGAAATCTTGCTGCTCTAAGGGAGTTAATATATACAACAATCCTACCTATTCTGGCTTGCTGAAAATTAATAGTTTAAATTATTAATCAGCAATGGACTGGTGCGATGGGCATACATCTTAAAATTAACAAACCTTAATTGGTATTGGGAAATATAAGATGCATTAATTCAGCAGTATTGAAATTTATATTTAAAATTCAGTTTAGGAGTTTAATCTCGACCCACGTAGTTAAGGAAAGAACCAACATACACCGGGGGTTACACTAAGGCCCTCTGATGTGCGTATCTACGCTGTGACGTCACGAGCATGGCGTGCGCCACTGTCAACACGTTTATTTGATTTAGCTTAGAATAGTCCTCCCGATGTTTCGTTAAAGAAAATTGGATGTAGGAGAGAACGTTTAAGGGGTAGCTACAGTATTAGTAGAAGAGAGGTAAAAATAAGATTGGAAGAAGAAGAGTGAAGAAAATTCTTCACACGTGTTTCAGCACAGAAAACGTAAAGTGTGGGGGCGAATGATTTAGTGATAACAACAATATTAGGAGTGAGACCAAAATACTGAAGGAAAGAAGAGTGAAGGAAAGAAGAGTGAAGGAAAATTCTCCACACCCACACATACACAGAAACGCCTCCCGACCACACGCCACACACACACACACACACACACATATATATATATATATATATATATACTGTATATATATATATATATTTATATATATATATATATATATATATATATATATATATATATATATATATATATATATATATATATATATATATATATCATGTTTTACGCGTATTGACGCATGGAGCCTTTGATTTTGCCAGTTGTCTCTATCATAAGCTTTTAATGCAATATGTCTATATTGATGATGCTTCATATTCCTCAGCCATGTAGACCTAGGTCCTCCAAATCTTATATTGCCTTGTGGAGTTCAGTTAAATTTTAGGGGAACTAATCTCTCGTGAGAAGTGCGAAGAGCATCCACAAACCATCTCCATCTACCCTCAACATGATTTCATCCACATAAGACACTCGAGTAATATCCTATAATTTCATAACTAATCCTGTCCTTCTATTTAACTCTTAATATTCTTATCAGGGATTTTTTCTCAAATGTGCAAAATTTGTTGGATATGGTATAAACGTCATACCATGACTCATGTCCATACAGTAACCCTGATCTCACTAAACTGATATATAGCCTGTTTTTTTACATGTAATTTCAGGTGATTTGATTTCCGAACTTGACTTAACCTTGCTATTGCCTGATTTACTTTTATCAATCTGTCAATAAACTTCAATTGTAAAGATACTTTATTTGATATCATACTTCCTAAATAATAATTAATTCCTTTTCTGTCCAATGATATTTCATTTTTCATTACATATTCCATTTTTATTATTTCTGTTTTTCTTATATTTATCTTGAGCCTAACCTCCTGTTATATTTCATGCAATCTGATAAGCAAACATTGCAAATCCTCTGGAGTTTTACTAATAAGGTCAGTGTCATCAGCATACTATAGGTCAGTTAATTTTCTATGACTAATCCAGTCCAATCCTGCTCCACAATCCCCAACTGTTCTATGTATTACAAAACCCATGAGGAGGATAAACAACTAAGGTGACAAGAGATTCCCTTGGAGCACTCCACTGTTCACTGGAAATTCGTTTGATAGAACTCCAGGGACCTTAACCTTGCCCGTGCTATCGTCTTGAAAAGACTTAATCGAATTTACATATTTAAGAGCCCGTCTGGTATTTCCAAAATATGGGGAAATGGGAAGAAAAACACAAAATCCTGGAAAAATTCACTGAGCTTCGTATGGCACTGGAGCATACGTATAAGAAACATTTTGTTAAAATTCCTTTTACTTTCATAGTTATGGGTAATTAATAAAAGTAGCAAATAACCCGGAAACATTGTTCTCTACAGGAAAATGCAGTATTTCTTGTGTTATATATTTTTATAATTAATACATTTTGATATAGAACAAATTGTAAGCAAAGGCATCTTTATATATTCCATAAATTACAAGGCGAAATATTATGTGGTAATTTCACTCTTCGGCCTTCAGTATTAGCATAATCCTCATAATGAGTACACTTTTGAGTTTGACCTCTGATATTCACCTGCTTTTACGTCTGTTTTTCTTGGTTTTGCAAGAATATCATGTCAAAGAAGAAAAGACAATTTCAACATCTCGTTAGCATATGGAAGAAGAAAATTTGCTCTGATAAGAGTTCAGATGTGGGTAATATGAATGATATCAGCAGACTTAGTGAAGGAGAGAGATGATGAAGGAGCTACCATCTTGCCTAAAGAGGCAAGATATTGAGCAAAACGATCATCATTTATGATTAAACAATGATAAATAACTTGGTTTTGATTTAGTAGTATCCAAAAAGGAACATAAAATTCATTATAATCCGGATTTATTAATATTGTCTTTGTAAAAATACAAAGTAAAAGTATGAACGCCCGTAACTCAAAACTATATTTATTGACCTTCAAATATTATCTTCTCCCTTAGTTTTAAAGATATGATATTGAAATTTGATATATAATTTAGAAAAACATTATAAAATAATCAAAGGTTGCCCTTTTTTATAATTTTTGTTTCATATCTTATTCTTAATTTTTCTTCTTGATGTCTAAGGTTTACTTTTTACCATAATGAAAAAAAAAATATATATAGCAAAAGAGGAATTTAAAAAAAAAAAATATCTTCATTTGATTGGAGGTCTACATCAGGTCTATAAAGGGTAGGAATACCAGGTCTTAATATTAATTATTGAGGGAGGAGACGGAATTTGAAAAACACTTATTTTCAGGATAAATCGCACTGGCGTTGCAAAACCGAACGTCAGAGGCAAATATCTTATACCGTTTAGAGATGTCCTAAGTCACCGTATTAAGTGTTGTGAATGTTAAAGTCCTTTGGTTGAAAAACGGTACCAGCTGGCAGAACCACTTAAGAAGAATTCCATAATAACCCAGGACTCTTCAAAAAATAGGCAAGTAAACACTTTCAGAGGATTATTCATAGTCCAAAGATGCGATCAAAAGTGGATTTCTATAATGCATACATTACTGTACAGCTTATTTTAAGATGGGATTTTTTTCATTACAACTTCTATCTTTCCTAAACTCTACTTGTTCATCTCTCATCTTTTTCAATCTTCTCTCTAGTCTCTTTAGAATAAGTATACTCTATATTTTCATGACAGCTGACGTAAGGATCATGCCTCTGTAATTATTGCAACTAGTCAGATTTCCTGTTTATTACCATTTTCACCAGCAGAGACTTCCTATTTATTCAGACAATATCTTTTCAGCAGTTATTTCATAGTATCCACAGGCTTTCTATCTTTTGAGTTTTTTAAGGATTGCTTCGACTTCAATCACACATAATTTATTCATGGGCACATCAGGGTCTTCCTCAGCTTCAGGTATGTCAATCAAATTATTCCCTTTATATCTCATATTCCTGTCATCACTAAAGTCTTCCATCTTATGTTGTATTTCTTCATCTTCTGTTGTTATAACAGACCCATTACTTTTTTCATGTCTATATGTTTCTCCTTCTTGCCCACCTTAAAGATTTTGTCAAGAAATCTATGATCAGTTCTTTTACCATAGCCACTCCTGTAGTCATAGCTTTGCCAGCTTTGTCTGCTTTCCCTTCTAAATAGTTTCTCCAGTCACTTCTTGCTTTTCTTTTGACCTCCCTAGGAATACTGGAATATATAGTATGGTTTACTTTGTAATTTCCATTACTGCCTCGTAAACTTTCAACAATCAATTTCTCTCTTTGCCCCTTTCTATACTATCCAAAGTATTATATTTTGATATTCATGGCCTTCTCATTTTAACTCCATGTCACAAAACTTTACTACCACCGAATTGATATACTGTGTATTCGTAATATCAATCCATTCATCATTAATTGTTGCTCTTTGTCCCTTACAGTCTCCAAGACTGTAAATTCATTCCTACAAGCAATTGAAAAATGTTTTTCTGTTCTCATCTTCTAGAAGCTTAGTTGCATCAAACCTAGGTATTCTACGTATATTTCTCTTGGATGCTTTCAGTTTTAATATCAATATGGCAATGTGGATCTGGTGATCTCTACCAACATTTGCACCTTCTATACCTTCTTACATTTCCTAGAGTCCTCTTTCTCTCTTTGTTAATGGCTTTTGTAATTGTCACATGGTGAGGTCCATGTATATTTTTGGATGTCGTTGTGTTGGAAGATAGTACCTAAATTAACAGGATTGTTTGCAGAAAAAAAAAAATGTATAAAGTGTGCACCATTTTCATTTGTAATTTCGCTATGACTCTCAACAGTTACCCCATTCTCTATTTTTCCTGAGCACACACACAAAAGCACATACACATACACAGAAATATATATATATATATATATATATATATATATATATATATATATATATATATATATATATATATATATATATATATATATTTCAAATAAGCCATATATATTAATACATTAAATTCTGGATTCTCTTAACGACCTCGGGATCAGAGCCCCAGGCGGAACTGCCCAAAGACTATAATATCGGACCGGCGGGGATTTGAACCCTCGTCCAGGATATCTGTATGCCAGTGACCATACCATTCAGCAACGAAGAAAGATAAAAGTCAATGACAATTCTTCAGTACATATACCTGTCAAATTCAGGTTTTCTGTACTTAGAATTGAAATCAACCCATCTTCACCATCGTAGCTCTGATCCCGAGGTCATAAAGAGAATCCAGACTTTAATGTATTAATATATATGGCTTATTTGAAATATGAAAGAAACACGTTTAAATGTGCAAATAATTATCATTAATCGAATGCCAAGTCCCAAACCTACCAATTAGCTACGATGGTGAAGATGGGTTGATTTCAATTCTAAGTACAGAAAACCTGAATTTGACAGGTATATGTACAGAAGAATTGTCATTGACTTTTATCTTTCTTCGTGGCTGAGTGGTATGGTCAATGGTATACAGATATCCTGGACGAGGGTTCAAATCCCCGCCGGTCCGATATTATAGTCTTTGGGCGGTTCCACCTGGGGCTCTGATCGCGAGGTCGTTAAGAGAATCCAGACTTTAATGTATTGATATATATGGCTTATTTGAAATATTAAAGAAACAAGTTTAAATGTGCAAAAATTTATCATTAATCGAATGCCAAGTCCCAAACCTACCAATTAGCTACGATGGTGAAGATGGGTTGATTTCAATTCTAAGTACAGAAAACCTGAATTTGACAGGTATATGTACAGAAGAATTGTCATTGACTTTTATCTTTCTTCGTGGCTGAGTGGTATGGTCACTGGCATACAGATATCCTGGACAAGGGTTCAAATCCCCGCCGGTCTGATAATATAGTCTTTGGGCGGTTCCGCCTGGGGCCCTGATCCCGAGGTCGTTAAGAGAATCCAGACTTTAATGTATTAATATATATGGCTTATTTGAAATATGAAAGAAACACGTTTAAATGTGCAAAAATTTATCATTAATCGAATGCCAAGTCCCAAACCTACCAATTAGCTACGATGGTGAAGATAGGTTGATTTCAATTCTAAGTACAGAAAACCTGAATTTGACAGGTATATGTACAGAAGAATTTTCATTGACTTTTATCTTTCTTCGTGGCTGAGTGGTATGGTCACTGCCATACAGATATCCTGGACGAGGGTTCAAATCCCCGCCGGTCCGATATTATAGTCTTTGGGCGGTTCGGCCTGGGGCTCTGATCCCGAGGTCGTTAAGAGAATCCAGACTGTAATGTATTAATATATATGGCTTATTTGAAATATGAAAGAAACACGTTTAAATGTGCAAAAATTT
>NC_090729.1:80029036-80031536 GCF_036898095.1 Palaemon carinicauda
AGACAATTAAACTATCAAACGAGACAAAAACGTTATGTTGGAGATAATTAGTTCATTGTAATTTGATACATAATTCTTATTTTGTCTTGAACAATCAATGAAAGATGCATCTTTCACGACCAAGAAAGCCAAAGCATTATAGGCCACAGTAATTTTGTCTTCCATGGATGAAGATGAAGAAATGCAAGAATTCTAAGAATTTTTGTAATTAGTTTTAATTAGATGTCTCAACTCAATTGAGTCTACAATCACCTACCCTTCACGAGTCATCTGATTTAAAGGTCATTAAGGCGTCAATATGATTCGGTTCGAAAACATAGAGATGGGGAAGCAGTTACGGTTACAGTGAATTTTCCTTTTGCCTACACATACAACGAATAGTCTGGCCTGTTGTTTACACCTGACAACACTGAGATTACCAAACAATTCTTCTTCACCCAAAGGGTTATTGCCCTCTCATTGTTCAGTGGCTGCTTTCTCTAGGTAAGGCTAGAAGAGTCTTTAACTATGATTAGCAGCTTTTCTAGGAGGACACTCCAAAATCAAATCATTGTTCTCTAATCTTGGGTAGTGCCCTAGCCTCTGTGCCATGGTCTTCCACTGTCTTGGGTTAGAGTTCTCTTGCTAGAGGGTACACTCAGGCACAATATTAATATTTTTTTCCTCTTGCACTTGTTTTGTTGAAGTTTTTATAGTTTATATAGGAAATACTTGTTTTAATGTTGTTATTATATTTAGAATATTTTGTTTTCCTTGTTTCTTTTTCTCACTTGGCTATTTTCCCTTGTGGAGTCGCTGTTCTTATAGCTTCCTGCTTTCTCAACTAGGGCAGTAGATTGGAAAGTAATAATAACAATAACAGTTTCCAACATTATTGAAAAAAAGACCTCGTCCCTCCACGCAAACACTTAGAATAAGATCTTGATTCCCGGTTTCAGGCAATACGATCATTGGGTATTTTCTGGAGATGAAGGTCTTCTCCGAGTTCCAGAGATTTCCTATATTCGTAACTGATGGCCAGTTATCTCCCCAACACTCATTTGGATACTCCAACAGAGTGCTTGCTCCTTTTGAGAAAAAACAGAGCCTGTCTTCAATGTAAAATATAGTGAATACGATGTTATTTTTCCGTTGTATAACTACTCCAGGTACTAAGGATCCATACTTAGAAAGTCAGCTTTATGAATAGTTATGTGATTTGCTACGGAGATTTGTGTTTATAGATGCATTGAATTTGGAATTAATCGTCACATCTGAACATCTAATTACTTATAAAAGTATTATATGTGAAAAATGAAATAATAATAATAATAATAATAATAATAATAATAATAATAATAATAATAATAATAATAATAATAATAATATATTTCCGTAGTAAACTCTCTTTCAGGCAAGTTTTGTTGAAAATAATGGCTGCCTCAGTTGCATTAATCTTATACTCCGTCTTCTCGATGGCTCTAATTATCTTCTTTTCAGGACTACTGCATACAGCCAGTAACTGAGCAAAATTCTTCCTTCATGGTGGGTAGTCAAATTCAGGAATAATTGGCGAGACAAGTTAATGGCTGTATGCAGTAGTCATGAAAAGAAGATAATTAGAGCCATCGAGAAGACGGAGTATAAGATGATGCAACTGAGGCAGCCTTTATTTTCAACAACAACAACAACAACAACAATAATAATAATAATAATAATAATAATAATAATAATAATAATAATAATAATAATAATAATAATAATAATAATAATGATAATAATAATAACAACAACACAAGGGCATATTTAATCGAAAAATATGTACAATTACAACCCAATTAGCTTTTCACACCTGGTAAATGCTCGGAATACTTTTTATCTGAAGGAACAAAACTATTTAAAACACATGACTGGAAAGCATATGATATTTGTTATTGGGTTTTGGTTTCTGTTTTGAAGATTAAGTACCGTCGTTCCTGAAAAACAGTAAACAAAACATCTTCTACGCCATCTTGTGTTTCTTGTAAGTCCGTTCTTATTCTGTCAACGGGAGGTCGTGTATTGATGACAAGAATAACTATGTGAGTAACAGTTCTTTCAATTCCAGTTTCCTAGTTGAATTCAAAGTCGATGCAGTAGAGAGTTTGCCAGAAAATCAACCAGTTCTATATAGTATTCCACTCAATTTGACCTGTTCATAAGGAAATCAAGGAAAAAGGCTGAAAAGGAGTGATTTTTATTTGACTAACTTTCGAAAAACTGACCAGGATATTTTACGATATACTGACAGATTTGTACCTTTTTAATTATTCCTTTGTATTCTTACAGGGATATTCAAATATAAAAATGTGTGCTTATTGAGCCTATTCCCTTTGATTAGTGTATGAGGCTCTTGGTACTATTAGGGTGTATGGGTTAAATCTCAGTACAGTTCAAAGAAAGTATACTTTTAATATAAATTATGAAATGAATCCATAACTTATAAGAAACCACTTTTTGTCTGGTTGATGGATAAAGACTT
>NC_090729.1:80051536-80054036 GCF_036898095.1 Palaemon carinicauda
AAGCTCACCCCACACAATGGGGCCTATGCCATATTTACAACTGCTCCCATTGTTACCTTGCCTATTACGGATAAATTGACAGGTCTTACTATTCAAGCTGTCAAAGAAGGTTCTGCCTTGCCTGCACTTAAAGAGACGGACCCCACCTCGCGGAGTCCCTAGCCTCGCTTTATCCCACTGAGACCTTGTTTCGGATATTCATGAAGAACCTATCTCTGTCCTACCAAATCGACCTACACGCTTTGTGGTCTGCTCGGGTTAGTTGTAGGAAATATGTTCTGTCTGAGGCCTTTATCAGACATGAACCGAACAGGCTGATAGCTTCCTCCTGCTGGGGTAAAACCCTCTTCCCTCATGAGGAGGTGAACAAGGTTCTACAAGATGATGCGAGAGCAAACCAAAATTGCAGGTGAGGCGGGGCCTCACTGCCAAAAAGAAGGTCGAAGCCCAAAAGCAAGCTTTCTTCAAGAAGAAGCAGAGATTTACCCCTTACAAGACGAACCGGGGTCACTGCCATCAATCGTCAGTTACCCACTCGTCATCACAGTCTCCCTCTGCTTCGACGTCTCTGCATCCGAATTCCCCTTAACAGGTGGTCTACCTCAATGATTCCCCAGGTACACAACCCAACCCCGCTTGGATGCCCTCGCCTGCATACAACCCTAGCTCCGAACTCTCAGGTTCCTTTCGTGGACACCAGAGAGGAAGCTATAGGAGTAGAGGACAGTTCCGCCATCGAGGCGGACCTAGGACAAAGGGGGCTCGGGGGAGGAAAGGACCTAGATTCACTCCCTCACAATGAGATGGTCCCGGTAGGGGGGAGACTTTACCACTTTCGAGACCATTGTACCTTCAGTCCGTGAGCTCATAGCATAATCTCTAAAGGTTTGGGGTGGAAATGGCCACAAGGTTCTCCTCCTCCACCAGTGACCTTCTCCCAGAAACCCACTTCCATCCTGAAAGAGTACACCACAGAGTTACTCAAGAAGAAAGCAATCAAACGGGTTCGATCACTGAAGTTCCAAGGACGCCTGTTCACAATTCCGAAGAAAGGCTCGTCAGCATTGAGAGTGGACCTGGACTTGTCAAAGCTAAACTCTTACATTCTCTGCGACAAGTTCCGGATGTTGACTATCTCTCAGGTACGGACCTTACTTCCCAGTGGGGCCGTCACCACCTCTATCGACCTTACCGGCGCCTATTATCATGTGCCAATAGCTCGAAACTTCTCTCCTTATCTGGGTTCCCGCCTAGGCAGGAAAGCCTTTGCGTTCAAAGTCATGGCCTTCGGCCTCAACATTGATCCCAGGATATTCAAGAAAATGGGAGAGACAGTGTTAAAACAACTCAGGAACCAAGGGATACAGATCATTGCTTATTTGGACGGTTGGCTCATTTGGGCCTGGTCGGCCATGGAAGGCAACAGAGCTACGAAGGAAGTACTTCGATTTCTCGCCAACCTGGGATTTCGGGTCAATCTCCAAAAGTCCGGCCTGCAACCATCAGGCCACTTAAAATGGTTAGGCATTCAGTGGGACCTTTCGAAGCACACGTTGTCTCTCCCTTCCAAAAAAGTAAGAGAAATAGCTTCCAAGATCAAGAATTTTCTCAAACACAAACAGGTGTCCAGAAGAGCCTTAGAAAGAATCCTCGGCCTTCTCCAATTTGCTTCAGTAACAGATCTCCTATTAAAAGCCAAACTCAAAGACATCAATCGAGTTTGGAGAAAGAGAGCTACAGTACCTTTAAGAGACAAGGTCTCGAAGATCCCCTCTGTCTTGAAAATGAGACTACACCCATGGTCCGAACCGAAGAACATCTCCAAATCGGTTCCTCTACAATTCCCACCTCCACAAGTGACATTCCATACAGACGCGTCTCTAAGTGGATGGGGGGATTACTCCGAACATCAGATGTTTCAGGGCTCTTGGTCACCCGCCATGAAACAGTCTCATATCAATGTTCTCGAAGCCATGGCAGTGTTCTTGACCCTGAAGAGACTCTCTCCTCCGAGGTCGACCCTCATCATAGTAGTGTCAGTCAGCACAGACGTAGTACACTGTGTCAACAGAGGCAGATTCAAGTCACCCAACCTGAATCAGATCCTGGTCACTATCTTCGCCTGGGCAACAGAAAAGAACTGGTTCCTGTCAGCAACTCACCTAGCGGGAGTGCAGAATGTGAGAGCGGACTCACTATCCAGGACGAAACCACTGGAGTCAGAATGGTCTCTAGACATAATTTCATTCCGGTGGATACTCAGGCTGGTTCCTGGCCTCCAGGTAGATCTATTCGCAACTCAGATGAATCACAAACTTCCTTGCTATGTGACCCCAACCCTGGACCCTCAGGCTTATGCCATGGACACATTAACCCTGGATTGGAACCATTGGAAGAAGATTTACCTATTTCCCTCAGTGAATCTTCTAATGAAAGTTTTACACAAACTACGCTCCTTCCGGGGGCAGTGGCTTTAGTACCACCTAACTGGCCAAAGAAC
>NC_090729.1:80064036-80074036 GCF_036898095.1 Palaemon carinicauda
TTTCCAACCTTTTGATCTTTTTTTAGTTTATTAATAAGCCAGCGTCATTTTTAGTTTGATGAACTCTGTAGAGAGTCATATGACTTCTCAGTTTTGTTTTTGTTTACCACCTTCTCCCCCGGTATTAGTGAACTACTGAAGTGCCTTATTAACGATTGCTGTTTTTCTCTCCTATGAGCTGTGTTGACTCGAGTGAAAGGCTTGATCGGATGGTGGTGATAAGTGACAGGGTGAGTTCGAGTTCCTACTCACAGTCTGACGCTCTGCCACTTCATCTTGGTGACCTTTGGAGTTTTTGAAGCACTTCCTTCGCTACTTTGTGTGTGGTCGCTGGTGTTTGTCACCCGCGACATTCATCAGCCACGTCCCTTCCCTCGTTCGTCGGAGGATTTGCGAACGAGTTGGCCCGTTTCTACCGAGAACGGTGCGGTTTGCGACGTGCGAGATCCGTTGAAGTCCCGGATTCTCGGAGGCTACCACCCTTGGCGTTCCTGTGGCATTTTGGATTGCCTTCGGGCATTGCAGCGATCCAGTTGACCTGCTCATCAGCGTCAGTGAGTTCTTGGAACTCGTGGAGATATGTAGGGCGGCATACTACAGGTATGAGATATTTTTATTGTTATTTACGACGATCGTGGATCGCGGAGTACCTGTAGGTGTGCATGCCCTTGTTTGCAGTACGGTCTTCTGGACCCTGGATGGCCTGATGGGACAATCTACCGAGCTTTTTGTGATTATTCTCTGTGTAAATTTGTAAGATTATTTGGTTTTTGTGATTTATCATTTATTAAGTTAAGTTTAACATTTAAGTTAGTTTGTTTGTGCTAGGTAGGAATAATATTAAGTTTCTCATTTATTTTCTCTTTCTTCCTTCTACCTATCTTAGTTTGTTAGGTTAGTTTTTCTGGCCAGTGATTTTGAAAGGTAGCTGCCTGAAATGTTGTATTTAAAATCTTCCTATTTCTTAGCCTAGGGATTAACTTAGTTGTAGGTGATCTTTTAAAGATCTTAAGGTTGGTTTTCCCTCAATTTGTACATTCATTAATTTTGTTTATTATCATTACCAACCATTACTTATATTTGTTTTGTTTGTAAATAAATATTGTAACTTTTATTGAGGTGTTTGTTCTTTTGTTCCCAAATTGCTGTGTTACATTTTTACTGACCGCAAATTTCTGAATAGAAAGAACCCTTGAAATTACGGCCGTAAATACGGTCGTAACAATCTGGCGACCTTGCCAGGATTTGCGCTCAGGTGTACACAGTAGTTGGGACTTTGGAACGCTCCTCAGTGGGGGTTATACTATTTATTTATTTTTGGAAATACCTTTCCCTCCTATCACTATGGCCAATTTGTATGACTTTGAGTTTAGTCCTGCTGAGTTTTTAGGGTCAGCCGACTGTATTAGTCATTTACCAATACTAGGTAAGGAATATCTGGTTAGTTGTGCTAGATGGTTGGGTATTCCTTTCAAAGGGACTGATACAAAGAGGAAATTGCTTATAATGGTAAAGAACTGTGTCATGCAAGGTTTGGCTGAGGCTGAAGGGTTACTTGGTGAAAATATTAGTGATAGAGGTAGTGAATTAGGAAATGATGATAGGGTAGTTGCAGATGATAATGGCATTAGTGGTGGTGCAGGTTTTTCGTTATTTGATGATCCTCCTCAGACTGGAGTTATTTATGAAGGTCCGGCCAATTTGCTGCCAAAGGGAAATATATCCACAAACCCTTTCTTGTCTGAAGAGAATTTAGGGCCAGCAGTTCCTACTGTTCCTGTAAATTCTAATTCCAAGGAAATTCAGGAATATGATTTAATTTGTAAAAGGATAGAGTTGTTGAAATTGGAACATGCGGAGAACGAGAGGGTGAAGAGGCATGAGATAGAGATGGCCAACATTAATTTGGAAATGGCTAGGTTACAGGGGGCTCCAAACCAATTTAGTACCCCACGAGGTAGCCAGCCTGAAAGGTTTAATATTGGGGCTGCATTAAAATTGGTCCCCATTTTTGATGAAAGAAATGTTCCAGAATTCTTCAAGGCCTTTGAGAGGGTGTCTACACGATTGTCTTGGCCACCAGAGATGTGGACGGTGCTAATCCAGTGTAAATTGGTAGGCAAGGCAATCAGGGTATATAATGCCTTGGAGGAAGGGATAGCCAGGGATTATCACAAGGTAAAGGCACTAATTTTAAAAGCGTATGATTTGGTCCCTGAGGCATACAGATTAAAGTTTAGAAATTTTAATAAACATCCTTCCTTATCGTATGTAGAATTTGCCAGGTTCAAGGAGGAACAGTTTGACGACTGGTTGAAAAGTCGTCAAGTTGTCACTTTTTCTTCCTTGAGAGAACTAATGCTTTTGGAGGAGTTTAATAAAATCTTGCTCCAAAGAACTAAGAATTTATTTGGAAGAAGTGAAGGTCACTAATTTAGGTAAGGCAGCTCAAGTGGCTGACGAATTTGTCTAGACTCATAGAACAGGTTCCGGCAATTTCGTCAGCAAAGATAAAAGTAATAATGTAGTAGATTCAGCGAATTTTCATAAAGGAGTAAGAGGTGATAATAAGCCTAAGAATTCAGTGGTTCAAAATAATTTCCATGCTAGTAACAATGGAAGATTCACGGGTAAACCTGGTACTCGTGTATTTTCCAATGGAGGTAGTACTGGAACGAGAAACAATAATGTGAAGACTTGTTTCTGGTGTAAGAAACCCGGTCATTTCCAAGCTCAATGTCAAGCCAGAGCAGATTATCTTCAAAAAAATAATCCTGTGGCTTTAATGCCAAGTACATCTCCTGACGTAAAATTACCCATAATTAGTAGTGATAGTGGTAGTAATTGTACGCCTGGGGATGGAAATAATAATCCACAGGAATGACTGAAGTATGATAAATACATATGGCCTGGTAAAGTAATATATAATTCTGTCATTATTGATGTTAAGTTCTTGAGAGATACAGGGTCTGCTCGTTCGTTAGTGCTGGAAAGCAGTTTGAAGGGTTTGGTGAAGTATTCAGGGAACTTTATTGTTCTGGGAGGTTTCCCGAACACAATAGTTTCGGCTCCTTTAGCAGAGGTAATGTTGTCATTCCCTGGGTATTATGGAAAGATCGAGTTGGCCGTTGTTGAGAGTCTTCCTATAGCTGGTATTGATGGCATATTAGGAAATGATATGGTTAATAGTGATGGCCAGGAATTATTTCCAATATTGTCAATCAATAAGTGTCCAGTGGCGGTTACCACTAGAGCTGCAGCAAGAGCTGCAGACTTATTAAATAATGATGAAGAGTTAAATTTGAGTAGTTTAGAGGTAGATGTAGATGTAGGAAGACCCGGGTCAGTAGTAAGTAATGTAGTAAGTAGTGATAATATAATTCCAGATTGGGATCGAACAGCTTTTATTGAAGCCCAGAAAAGAGAGTATAGTTTTAATTTGGGTGATACTTCTGACTTGACAAAGCCTCGATTCTGGGTAAAAAAGGGCCTGTTATATAGGGTGAGTCGTCCCCTGGTTGCTAATGATCACCAAATATCTCGTAATGAGCAAATAGTGGTGCCTTCTCACTTTCAGAGACAAATATTAAATATATCTCATGATGATGCATTCTCTGGTCATTTTGGTGTCTGGAAGACGTTCCGTCGGTTAGCTAAATGTTTTTGGTGGCCAGGAATGAAATCGTCAGTAAAACAATATGTGAAAGAATGTCCAGTGTGCCAAGTGGTAGGTAAACCTAATCAGACAATTGTAAAAGCACCTTTATATCCTATACCAGCTATTGGCGAGCCATTTAGTGAGCTAGTAGTTGATATAGTAGGTCCCCTGCCTAAAACTAAAACAGGTTTTGTATATTTACTGACTGTGATGGATCGGGCATCGCGATTTCCCGAAGCCATTCCCATGAAGAAAATCACATCTAAGGCTGTATTTGACCAGTTGGTAATTTTCTTTTCGAGGTATGGAATCCCTCGTAAGATACAAACTGATTGTGGAACTAATTTTACTAGTAAGGAATTTCGAAGTAAGTGTGCAGGTCTGGCCATTCTGCACACTACTAGTGTTCCTTACCATCCAGAGAGTCAGGGAGTGGTGGAAAGATTCCATCAAACTCTTAAATCAATTTTAAGGAGATTTTGCTATGAGCATGGAGAGGAATGGGATAAGGGTCTTCCTTTTGCTCTCTTTGCTCTTAGGAGTCATCCAAATTCATCCACGGGCGTGGCTCCTTTTGAGTTAGTCTTTGGACATAAAATACGGGGTCCTTTAGAAATTCTATATGAAATTTTGGAGTCCGATCAAATAAAGGAGACGAACGTGGGTGAATTTGTTGATAACCTTAAAGAAAAACTTTCTAGCGCCTGGAAGTTTGCTAGAGAAAATTTAGCTAACTCTCAGGCTGCTATGAAAAGTAATTATGACAAGAAAACTCGAGCACGGTCGTTTGAGCCTGGGGAATTAGTTTTGGTGTTGGGTACTGATTCGGATAACTTCCTTGAACCCAGGTATAAGGGGCCTTGGAAGGTGTTGAGAAAGTTATCCGATCTTAATTATGAAATAGAAGCTCCCGGGACCAAACGAAAGTGTCGAATTTTTCACATTAACCGACTGAAACCTTATGTCTAGTAGATCTGATACTTTGGAAACCGGGTATGATTCGATTTCTTTGGTGGCAGAGGTGCTTCCTGATGGATCTGAGGAAATAATCAAGTACCTTCGGATGCTCTATCTAAGAATGTGCAATGTTTGGATGGGTTGGATGAGCATCTGAAGCATCTTGATCTAAATCAAAGAAGGGAAATGGAAGGTTTAATTCATTCTTTTTCAGATTTGGTTAGAGACTCTCACGGATTGACTAGTTTAATTGAACATGATGTGGTAGTAGGAGAAGCTTCACCAATTAAACAAAGCCCTTATAGACTAAATCCCACTAAAATGGATATAGTCAATAAGGAAATAGAATATATGTTGAAGCATGATTTGATACAACCTTCTGTTAGTCCTTGGAGCTCCCCTATAGTATTGGTGAAGAAATCCGATGGACAGTATCGGATGTGTGTGGACTATCGCAAAGTTAATACGCATACTAAAAATGATTCCTTTCCCCTTCCTAGAATTGACGACTGCATAGACCGCATTGGTTCAGCAAAGTATATCACAAAATTGGATTTGCTCAAAGGCTACTGGCAAGTTCCTTTGTCCAATCGAGCAAGAGAGATTTCAGCATTTGTCACCCCATTCGGCTTGTATGAATGCAAGGTCATGCCTTTCGGGATGAGGAATGCTGCTTGTACTTTTCAAAGATTAATGAACCGTGTGGTCTGTGGATTAGAAGGTACTGAGATTTACATTGATGATCTTGTTGTCCACAGTAATGATTGGAAAACTCATTTACTCAGATTACGTAAAGTTTTTGAAGCTCTCCGTGCTGCGGGTTTAGTCATTAACCTCGCTAAATGCGAATTTGGTAAGGCTAAAGTTGTGTATCTGGGTCATGAGGTTGGTCTGGGTCATATAGCCCCAAAACAGGCTAACGTCGAGTCTATATCTAATTTAAAGAGACCGTGCAATGTCCGAGAAGTTCGAAAAGTGTTGGGTATGATGGGCTATTATAGAAGGTTCGTTAGGAACTTTTCTGACATTGCCCGTCCCCTGAATGATCTTTTACAAAAAAATAATAAATTCATTTGGACTAGTGATTGTGAAGAGGCATTCATTAGAATTAAGACTATTCTCATGTCTAAACCTATTTTGGTTTCTCCGAATTTTCAAGCTCCCTTTATAATTGCTGTTGACGCTAGTGATATAGGTATTGGAGGAGTTCTCTTTCAAAAGGGCGAAGACAAGGAGGTGTACCCAATATCCTACTACAGCAAAAAGTTGTTAACGGCAGAGCGTAAGTATTCAACTATTGAGAAAGAGGCTCTTGCCCTGATCCGTACCATATCTCATTTTAAACCATACTTAACTAACCTTTCTTTTCCAGTGGAGGTATGGACGGATCATAATCCGTTGGTGTTTATTGAACGGATGAAAGGGTCTAACCAAAGAATTTTACGTTGGGCCTTGCAACTGCAAGAGCTCAACTTGGTAATTAAGCATATTAAAGGAACTGATAATAAGATCCCAGACACCTTGTCTAGGATGTAAAGTGTTTTTTTTTTTTTTTGGTCTTTCCCTGCCTCTTTCGCCCTGCTCGTTCCTCTTTGTGTTCATTTAGAGTGAAAGCAAGTGCTAACTTTATGGTTTATTCCGACATTGCTCGGTTGTTTCGTTTATTTATGCGATATTTTTTTTTTTTGCCAGTGTTGTTCTTAGTTTAAGTATTAGCTGTAAGAAATATTCTGTTCTATATTAGTCTTAGTTTCTTATTAGCAGATAGATAGCTCTTTGTGCCATTTATTATGACTTTAATTTGTAGCAAGAACTTTTGGAATTTCAGAACTTTATCATTTTCTGTAATTTAGTACATTTTGCTCTTGGCTTTAGGTTTTTTTTTAGATTCTGTGTTTAATTAGACTGTTTATGTCTTGGTATGTTTGAGTTATATTTAATGCTGACCTTTTTTTTCAGGATGTGTAATGCACCATTGTGTGTACTGTATTAAATAATACTATGCATGTTTATATTAAGGTTATCTTTACTTTTGAGATTTATTTTATTTTTAGATTTAATTGATTCTTTAGGATGTATAAATTTTTTTACTCTATTTGATTAAAAAATTTTTGTAGGGGGAGAAAGGTATTAGATTAAAGTAAATTCATTATAATTTGATTATAAGTTGTTAATACTTTTCCAACCTTTTGATCTTTTTTTAGTTTATTAATAAGCCAGCGTCATTTTTAGTTTGATGAACTCTGTAGAGAGTCATATGACTTCTCAGTTTTGTTTTTGTTTACCACCTTCTCCCCCGGTATTAGTGAACTACTGAAGTGCCTTATTAACGATTGCTGTTTTTCTCTCCTATGAGCTGTGTTGACTCGAGTGAAAGGCTTGATCGGATGGTGGTGATAAGTGACAGGGTGAGTTCGAGTTCCTACTCACAGTCTGACGCTCTGCCACTTCATCTTGGTGACCTTTGGAGTTTTTGAAGCACTTCCTTCGCTACTTTGTGTGTGGTCGCTGGTGTTTGTCACCCGCGACATTCATCAGCCACGTCCCTTCCCTCGTTCGTCGGAGGATTTGCGAACGAGTTGGCCCGTTTCTACCGAGAACGGTGCGGTTTGCGACGTGCGAGATCCGTTGAAGTCCCGGATTCTCGGAGGCTACCACCCTTGGCGTTCCTGTGGCATTTTGGATTGCCTTCGGGCATTGCAGCGATCCAGTTGACCTGCTCATCAGCGTCAGTGAGTTCTTGGAACTCGTGGAGATATGTAGGGCGGCATACTACAGGTATGAGATATTTTTATTGTTATTTACGACGATCGTGGATCGCGGAGTACCTGTAGGTGTGCATGCCCTTGTTTGCAGTACGGTCTTCTGGACCCTGGATGGCCTGATGGGACAATCTACCGAGCTTTTTGTGATTATTCTCTGTGTAAATTTGTAAGATTATTTGGTTTTTGTGATTTATCATTTATTAAGTTGAGTTTAACATTTAAGTTAGTTTGTTTGTGCTAGGTAGGAATAATATTAAGTTTCTCATTTATTTTCTCTTTCTTCCTTCTACCTATCTTAGTTTGTTAGGTTAGTTTTTCTGGCCAGTGATTTTGAAAGGTAGCTGCCTGAAATGTTGTATTTAAAATCTTCCTATTTCTTAGCCTAGGGATTAACTTAGTTGTAGGTGATCTTTTAAAGATCTTAAGGTTGGTTTTCCCTCAATTTGTACATTCATTAATTTTGTTTATTATCATTACCAACCATTACTTATATTTGTTTTGTTTGTAAATAAATATTGTAACTTTTATTGAGGTGTTTGTTCTTTTGTTCCCAAATTGCTGTGTTACATTTTTACTGACCGCAAATTTCTGAATAGAAAGAACCCTTGAAATTACGGCCGTAAATACGGTCGTAACAATAGTAAAAAAGAATCCTTCTGTGCTGCATACGATGTTTCAAGGATTACCTCAACAAGTCATTTGTGTCTTCTTTTTATAGCTTGTAAGTTACAAGCTATAAAAAGAAGACACAAATAACCATAGGTAGTTACAAGTTGTAACTACCTATGGTTATTTGTTCAGTCATCTGTTAATTAACCAAATAATCGGATGATGGTAAATTCACAGCAGAAATAAAACATCTTGGTATGAATTTTTTTTTTTTTAAAGTAAACACACACACACACACACCCATATATATATATATATATATATATATATATATATATATATATATATATATATATATATATATATATATATATATATACAACCTACCGATCCAACACCGGGCTTTTGCTTTGCGCTAATCTATATAGTCGGTAGATAGTGACGTCATGAAACAGCCTGCCCAGAGCGCGGTCAGTTATAGACCGAAGATGGGTGGACCTTGTATTCTATAGACCTTGGTTTTCATATCCGTTACTTTGTTCTATGGCTTTAGTAAGGCTTCAAGTTTCTTATGTATAAGTTAATACTGTAACGACCATCTGATTAAATACCTTTCTCTTTAGAGAGGGTGGGATTTTATTTTTCTTAATCTCATTTCGTTTGCGATGCTTATCCTTTTTCTAATTTCGGTCTCATATCGTGAGCAAATAATTACTATTTTTCCTAATTATGTGTATGTATGTAGGTATGTATGTGTGTATGTAAATATCTATATATTTTATATATGTATGTATGTATGTATGTATGTATGTATGAATGAATTATTATTATTTCTATTATTATTATTATCATTATTATTGTTGTTATTATTATTATTATTGTTGTTATTATTATCATTATTGTTATTATTATCATTATTTTTGTTTTTATTATTATTATTATTATTATTATTATTATTATTATTATTATTATTATTATTATTGCTTAAGCTACAAACTTTAGTTGGAAAAGCCGGATGCTATAATACCAAGGACTCCAACAAGGTAAAATAGTCCTGTGAGGAAAGGAAATAAAGATATGAATAAACCGAATGAGAAATAATGAAAATTTAAAACATTATTTTAAGAGCAGTAACAACATTAAAACAAACCTTTCATACATAAACTATACAAAAGGCTTAAGTCAGTCTGATGAACATAAAAAACATTTGCAGCAAGTTTGATCTTTGTAAGTTCTACCGATTCAACTTCCGGTTTAGTTAGATAATTCCACAACTTGGTTACAGCTGGAATGAAACTTTTACAATACTGTGTAGCATTCAGCCACATGATGGAGAAGACCTGACCTTCAGAATTAACTACATAACTAGTATTACGAACAGGATGGTACTATCCAGGAGGATATGCATGTAAAGGATGATCAGAATTATGAAAAAAAAAAAAAAAAAAAAAAAAAAAACTTATGCAGCATGCATAGCGAACTAATTGAACGACGGTCTCAGAGATTAATATCTAGATCAGAAATAAGAAATTTAGTAGAACGTGAGTTCCTGTCTAGTAAATTAAGATGAGAATCAACAGCTGAAAATCTGGCATTTCTTCAGCAAAGAATTATCATCGAAAATCTTACAAAGCTTCCTCCACAAGCCAATATTTCATGCAATTAAATAAGACACACGTAACGTGTTTCTCAGAAGTAAACTTGCAGTCCAGAATCACACTTAGAATTTTAGAAGAGTCATACAGAGTTAAATAGACATTATCAATGCCGAGATCCGGATGTTAAGGAGTAACTGTCCTTCAACTTCTTAAAATCATACTTTGATATTTGTTGAGATTTGATTTCATACCCCCATAATTTGCACCATGCGCTAATTCAGGTAGATTTCTATTTATGGAGTGGATTCAGCAACCCCATATCTCTATTCAAAAATTCGAATTGATGCAAATAGAGTAGAATCATCTGCATATGCAACGAGCTTGTTTTCTAGGCCAAATCACATATCATCTGT
>NC_090729.1:80084036-80104036 GCF_036898095.1 Palaemon carinicauda
AACTTCTAAATTCTCGTCGATAATTATTTTTTTTTCCTCTTTGTGCTAATTCCGTTTTCTTTCCGAAGTTCTCGGGAAATATCTTTATTTTTGTATCATTTTATGGGGGGATTATGTTATGATCTTTGTTTGAATAGTATTTATGCTTTTACGCAGTGGACGTCTGTATTCATATAGAGATTTTGATAGGATTACAAGGAATCGAAGAGATGAGAAACAAGTTAAAGTCAACATGACACCTCCTGTCAGCCCTAGTAACCCCACCTCCGGCCCGAGTAACACAATCCCGGCTCCCATTGTTACGGTAGTTAATGCAGAATCAGCTATCCTTCCTTTTCAAGGTCGGGTCAACGGCTTCTTACCTCAGAATGTTGAGTCGTGCATTTCTCCCGTCGACGCTCATTTAAATGCTAAACTAATTATAGACCTATTTGTACAATTACAAGAAGCTAAAAGTTTTATAGACTTTTCTAAAGGAGATGTGAGTGCGTATTTGAGGGGAGTTTGGTTTCAAGAGGCAGTTACATGGGATGATTCCAAAGTTAGGCTACGTGCGGTCTATGGCGGTGAGGAAGCCTTGGATGTAGTTTTAACATTAAGAAATACACTTAATCAAGCCACTATCATTCGGCTTAATGTTATTGAGAGAGCAGCTCTCATTGCCGATAGGCTAAACAAGTATCAAGATATTTTAGGTAATTCCACGTTGGTTACTAGAGATAACATCTTCGTGAAGGATTTCTTACGATTAATGTATTTAACTTGCATGACACTTATGTTGCCTGAAGCTTTAGTGCGGTGTTTTGACAAAAGGTTAACGCCAGCAAGTACAGAATTGGACGTATATAAACAGATAAAGAAACAGATGTCTAAGTGTACTGATCTTGATCCCTTGTTTACACAGGTTTTTTTGCAAAAAATGAAACAAAGCCACAACAAGTAAACGTAGTTAATAATAGTCAAGTCGCGGGAATGACGTGTTATAATTGCAAACGTCAAGGTCACTTGATTGCAGACTGCAGAACGAGATTCTGTTCGTTACATAATAGTTCTACTCATTCATATAGTCAGTGCTACTCGCGTAAGACACAACAGAATCCTAGAAATACACAGTTAAATCCACAGTCAGTTCCATATGGAAATAAAAAGAAAAATCCTCAGTTCAATAAGAAGAAACAGCCAAACGTCAATGTAGTTTAGAAACAAACAAACAGTTCTTCGAATAACTCTGATCCTGGGCCGTCTACTCAGAACTCACAAGGTCAGACTAATTTTCAGAATTTGCAGAGCAAAGAAAATACCACATAATTAACTTCAGTGGGGAAGAGAGTGATGTTGGGTCATATAAATCAACATCAGTAGTGTTGAATAATCCATTTAATGTTTTATCAGATCATTGTGAGGCAATAGATTTTCCTACAAAACACTCGAATCCAGTAATATCCAGTTTGACAGGACACATATTGATATCCCCAGACAAGGAAACATATACGGTCATTAAAGACTTAAATCAATTAACTCATTGTTCAGATGCAATGAATAAAAATATATGTACAGCTGACTCCTTTGAATTCCATAAAAACTCAATGGATTCATGCGAATTAGGTATAGTGCTAGACGGTGCTCTCTCCCATACAATGAAAATTGTCTGAAAAAGCTTTATCCCTTTGACGATAATAAGTTCAATAGCAGACTGAACAACGGCTCGTGGATACGATACGACAAGGCTGTGTTCAATGTATCATGCCCGGACGGATCCACGTCCTATTCCCAAATCTTCATTGCAGCAGATGGTTGTATCGGTACGTCCCCGAATTACATGGTCCAAGGAATCAAGACTATCATCAGAGAACGGGCCTACTTCGCCAACTTTACATAGTCGACTACAATTCCATCTTTACCTCTCCCATACAATGCACGAGTGGCTAAGCGGTTGATGAAATTAACCGAGATGGACCACCCAACACTGACTTATGCAGACCTTCGTTTCTACATTTTGCTAGCAGCAATCAGCGTAACGGTGATGATATTTATCGCCGTTAACATCTTTGTTTGGCGTAGGTTAAGAACAAACAAGTTGGAGATCAAACAGAACATTTTGCCATGTCCAGACAAAACTCCTATTTTATTTCAATTTAAAGCTGTTTGAAACTGGCCCCTTCATTCGCTCAAAGGAGTATAATTGCCTTGGAAAAGTGTTGTGGACGAAAAGCAGTTAGTACGTTAGTAATATGTAGTTGAAGAGACTCTTGAACATTTGCATTTTAAAAAACATTTTAAAAACATGTAGAATATAAAGAATTTTTGGGGTATCTAATAAAATATATAAGCCCTATATATAAAAATAATATATATATATATATATATATATATATATATATATATATATATATATATATATATATATATATATATATATATATATATATATATATATATATATATATATATATATATATATATATATATATATATATATATATATATATATATATATATATATATATATATATATATATATATACAAAACCGTGGTGTGTGTACATACCAGGATTTTGTGTTTGTGCACTAAAATTATATCTTTACCAAGGTAACAAATATTCTTTATTAGTTACCATATTATAATAATCTATATTTTTGACAAACATAACAACTATTCTTTAACAAGTTACCGAATCATATGTATATCAGTATTTTATTTTATTGGTACCATATAATCGTTTGCTAGCAATGTACTATATATATGATCTGTATTTAACGTGCATTTTTTCTTTTTGGTTTGACAATATCTGATGGGTATGTATTTTTTTTAAATGTATCTATTTGAACATTCATCCTTAATCATTTGCTTATGGCTTAAGTTAAAAAAAAAAAAAAAAATATATATATATATATATATATATATATATATATATATATATATATATATATATATATATATATATATATATATATATATATATATATATATCCAGTCATACTCCTAGTAAACTTATTTTGAACGTGTCATTAAAGTTCAATTAATTGAAAGTAGCTGACCGAGCTAATGTAATATATGTAAAATTACATATTGAAATCCATGACCTAAGAGGTCAATATGGAAGTTAGGAGCGAGTGTGAGAAATGCCATAGTCAGTCATAAGCAGGATGCGAAACTCAAGACACTGCTATTCAATTGCAATGTAACATTTTTCATGAAGAGTAAACACAACCAAGCCGTGAGAAAGAGTTGTCCCTCAAACGGATGTAAGTACCTTCCGGTATTAATGTTGTGTTTACACTAAATCATTAAGTGCTGAGATAACTAATTAGACTTTAACATCAATATGGATATTTTAGTCACTTTCTGGTCAAGATGTCATACTGAACGGTCATCCGACCAAACCATCTATACTCCTGTGATGGAGATGTTAATACTTGTTTTTAAAGAAATAAACTGTTTTAAAGTTAACTTACTCAGACTTATTCAGAAGAAGAAGTAACCTACCAAGTTTAACATTACACCACATTGAAGAGACATTTGACTAGAAACCTAATGTGTGTTTATAACAGTACCACGCAAACAATTGGTGGCAGAAATTAAAAATCTAAGAAACAGAGACAGATCTTCAAGAACCAGCGTTCAACATAAATCAATTTTAGTATAATGAGAATCAACAGTAATTAATCTACAATTTTGACGAAATATCTATGTCCACCGAAGAAATGAAAACATTAAATACTAACAAATATATGTTATACAAACTGAGGAACTGGATCTTCAATCAACATCTTAAGAAAACCAAGGACTGACATTAAATGTTTACTAAACATTCGAGAATCATATCCAGGAAGGACTACATTCAACGGAAAACGGACCGAAAACATTCACCCAAACATCAATAAGAAGAAACAAACCAGTGAGAGAGAGAGGAAATGAAGACATCACCCTTCGCCCATATAAACCGAAGCTAAGTACATTTCTTCATTCATTTCAGTTTTAGACAGTGAAGTGTAGTTATCATGAGTCAATCGTCCATTATTGCTGGGGTGAGTTGTTTGTTGATCTTCAATTTTCCTTTCATTAAAGGAAACTGTACTCAACTTCGAATTCTCGTCGATAATTATTTTTTTTTCCTCTTTGTGCTAATTCCGTTTTCTTTCCGAAGTTCTCGGGAAATATCTTTATTTTTGTATCATTTTATGGGGGGATTATGTTATGATCTTTGTTTGAATAGTATTTATGCGTTCACGCAGTGGACGTCTGTATTCATATAGAGATTTTGATAGGATTGCAAGGAATCGAAGAGATAAAAAACAAGTTAAAGTCAACAGGACACCTCCTGTCAGCCCTAGTAACCCCACCTCCGGCCCGAGTAACCCAATCCCGGCTCCCATTGTTACGTTAGTTAATGCAGAATCAGCTATCCTTCCTTTTCAAGGTCGGGTCAACGGCTTCTTACCTCAGAATGTTGAGTCGTGCATTTCTTCCGTCGACGCTCATTCAAATGCTAAACTAATTATAGACCTATTTGTACAATTACAAGAAGCTAAAAGTTTTATAGACTTTTCTAAAGGAGATGTGAGTGCGTATTTGAGGGGAGTTTGGTTTCAAGAGGCAGTTACATTGGATGATTCCAAAGTTAGGCTACGTGCGGTCTATGGCGGTGAGGAAGCCTTGGATGTAGTTTTAACATTAAGAAATACACTTAATCAAGCCACTATGATTCGGCTTAATGTTATTGAGAGAGCAGCTCTCATTGCCGATAGGCTAAACAAGTATCAAGATATTTTAGGTAATTCCACTTTGGTTACTAGAGATAACATCTTCGTGAAAGATTTCTTACGATTAATGTATTTAACTTGCATGACACTTATGTTGCCTGAAGCTTTAGTGCGGTGTTTTGACAAAAGGTTAACGCCAGCAAGTACAGAATTGGACGTATATAAACAGATAAAGAAACAGATGTCTAAGTGTACTGATCTTGATCCCTTGTTTACACAGGTTTTTTGCAAAAAATGAAACAAAGCCACAACAAGTAAACGTAGTTAATAATAGTCAAGTCGCGGGAATGACGTGTTATAATTGCAAACGTCAAGGTCACTTGATTGCAGACTGCAGAACGAGATTCTGTTCGTTACATAATAGTTCTACTCATTCATATAGTCAGTGCTACTCGCGTAAGACACAACAGAATCCTAGAAATACACAGTTAAATCCACAGTCAGTTCCATATGGAAATAAAAAGAAAAATCCTCAGTTCAATAAGAAGAAACAGCCAAACGTCAATGTAGTTTAGAAACAAACAAACAGTTCTTCGAATAACTCTGATCCTGGGCCGTCTACTCAGAACTCACAAGGTCAGACTAATTTTCAGAATTTGCAGAGCAAAGAAAATACCACATAATTAACTTCAGTGGGGAAGAGAGTGATGTTGGGTCATATAAATCAACATCAGTAGTGTTGAATAATCCATTTAATGTTTTATCAGATCATTGTGAGGCAATAGATTTTCCTACGAAACACTCGAATCCAGTAATATCCAGTTTGACAGGACACATATTGATATCCCCAGACAAGGAAACATATACGGTCATTAAAGACTTAAATCAATTAACTCATTGTTCAGATGCAATGAATAAAAATATATGTACAGCTGACTCCTTTGAATTCCATAAAAACTCAATGGATTCATGCGAATTAGGTATAGTGCTAGACGGTGCTCTCTCCCATACAATGAAAATTGTCTGAAAAAGCTTTATCCCTTTGACGATAATAAGTTCAATAGCAGACTGAACAACGGCTCGTGGATACGATACGACAAGGCTGTGTTCAATGTATCATGCCCGGACGGATCCACGTCCTATTCCCAAATCTTCATTGCAGCAGATGGTTGTATAGGTACGTCCCCGAATAACATGGTCCAAGGAATCAAGACTATCATCAGAGAACGGGCCTACTTCGCCAACTTTACATAGTCGACTACAATTCCATCTTTACCTCTCCCATACAATGCACGAGTGGCTAAGCGGTTGATGAAATTAACCGAGATGGACCACCAAACACCGATTTATGCAGACCTTCGTTTCTACATGTTGCTAGCAGCAATCAGCGTTACGGTGATGATATTTATCGCCGTTAACATCTTTGTTTGGCGTAGGTTAAGAACAAACAAGTTGGAGATCAAACAGAACATTTTGCCATGTCCAGACAAAACTCCTATTTTATTTCAATTTAAAGCTGTTTGAAACTGGCCCCTTCATTCGCTCAAAGGAGTACAATTGCCTTGGAAGTGTTGTGACCGAAAAGCAGTTAGTACGCTAGTAATATGTAGTTGAAGAGACTCTTGAACATTTGCATTTTAAAAAACATTTTAAAAACATGTAGAATATAAAGAATTTTTGGGGTATCTAATAAAATATATAAGCCCTATATATAAAAATAATATATATATATATATATATATATATATATATATATATATATATATATATATATATATATATATATATATATACATATATATATATATATATATATATATATATATATATATATATATATATATATATATATATATATATATATATATATATATATATATATATATATATATATATATATATATATATATATATATATATATATATATATATATAAACACAAAACCGTGGTGTGAGTACGTACCAGGATTTCGTGTTTGTGCACTAAAATTATATCTTTACCAAGGTAACAAATATTCTTTATTAGTTACCATATTATAATAATCTATATTTTTGACAAACATAACAACTATTCTTTAACAAGTTACCGAATCATATGTATATCAGTATTTTATTTTATTGGTACCATATAATCGTTTGCTAGCAATGTACTATATATATGATCTGTATTTAACGTGCATTTTTTCTTTTTGGTTTGACAATATCTGATGGGTATGTATTTTTTTTTAAATGTATCTATTTGAACATTCATCCTTAATCATTTGCTTATGGCTTAAGTTAAAATATATATATATATATATATATAAATATATATATATATATATATATATATATATATATATATATATATATATATATATATATATATATATATATATATATATATATATATATATATATATATATATATATATATATATATATATATATATCCAGTCATACTCCTAGTAAACTTATTTTGAACGTGTCATTAAAGTTCAATTAATTGAAAGTAGCTGACCGAGCTAATGTAATATATGTAAAATTACATATTGAAATCCATGACCTAAGAGGTCAATATGGAAGTTAGGAGCGAGTGTGAGAAATGCCATAGTCAGTCATAAGCAGGATGCGAAACTCAAGACACTGCTATTCAATTGCAATGTAACATTTTTCATGAAGAGTAAACACAACCAAGCCGTGAGAAAGAGTTGTCCCTCAAACGGATGTAAGTACCTTCCGGTATTAATGTTGTGTTTACACTAAATCATTAAGTGCTGAGATAACTAATTAGACTTTAACATCAATATGGATATTTTAGTCACTTTCTGGTCAAGATGTCATACTGAACGGTCATCCGACCAAACCATCTATACTCCTGTGATGGAGATGTTAATACTTGTTTTTAAAGAAATAAACTGTTTTAAAGTTAACTTACTCAGATTTATTCAGAAGAAGAAGTAACCTACCAAGTTTAACATTACACCACATTGAAGAGACATTTGACTAGAAACCTAATGTGTGTTTATAACAGTACCACGCAAACAATTGGTGGCAGAAAATAAAAATCTAAGAAACAGAGACAGATCTTCAAGAACCAGCGTTCAACATAAATCAATTTTAGTATAATGAGAATCAACAGTAATTAATCTACAATTTTGACGAAATATCTATGTCCACCGAAGAAATGAAAATATTAAATACTAACAAATATATGTTATACAAACTGAGGAACTGGATCTTCAATCAACATCTTAAGAAAACCAAGGACTGACATTAAATGTTTACTAAACATTCGAGAATCATATCCAGGAAGGACTACATTCAACGGAAAACGGACCGAAAACATTCACCCAAACATCAATAAGAAGAAACAAACCAGTGAGAGAGAGAGGAAATGAAGACATCACCCTTCGCCCATATAAACCGAAGCTAAGTACATTTCTTCATTCATTTCAGTTTTAGACAGTGAAGTGTAGTTATCATGAGTCAATCGTCCATTATTGCTGGGGTGAGTTGTTTGTTGATCTTCAATTTTCCTTTCATTAAAGGAAACTGTACTCAACTTCGAATTCTCGTCGATAATTATTTTTTTTTCCTCTTTGTGCTAAATCCGTTTTCTTTCCGAAGTTCTCGGGAAATATCTTTATTTTTGTATCATTTTATGGGGGGATTATGTTATGATCTTTGTTTGAATAGTATTTATGCGTTCACGCAGTGGACGTCTGTATTCATATAGAGATTTTGATAGGATTGCAAGGAATCGAAGAGATAAAAAACAAGTTAAAGTCAACAGGACACCTCCTGTCAGCCCTAGTAACCCCACCTCCGGCCCGAGTAACCTAATCCCGGCTCCCATTGTTACGTTAGTTAATGCAGAATCAACTATCCTTCCTTTTCAAGGTCGGGTCAACGGCTTCTTACCTCAGAATGTTGAGTCGTGCATTTCTCCCGTCGACGCTCATTTAAATGCTAAACTAATTATAGACCTATTTGTACAATTACAAGAAGCTAAAAGTTTTATAGACTTTTCTAAAGGAGATGTGAGTGCGTATTTGAGGGGAGTTTGGTTTCAAGAGGCAGTTACATGGGATGATTCCAAAGTTAGGCTACGTGCGGTCTATGGCGGTGAGGAAGCCTTGGATGTAGTTTTAACATTAAGAAATACACTTAATCAAGCCACTATGATTCGGCTTATTGTTATTGAGAGAGCAGCTCTCATTGCCGATAGGCTAAACAAGTATCAAGATATTTTAGGTAATTCCACTTTGGTTACTAGAGATAACATCTTCGTGAAAGATTTCTTACGATTAATGTATTTAACTTGCATGACACTTATGTTGCCTGAAGCTTTAGTGCGGTGTTTTGACAAAAGGTTAACGCCAGTAAGTACAGAATTGGACGTATATAAACAGATAAAGAAACAGATGTCTAAGTGTACTGATCTTGATCCCTTGTTTACACAGGTTTTTGCAAAAAATGAAACAAAGCCCCTCAAGTAAACGTAGTTAATAATAGTCAAGTCGCGGGAATGACGTGTTATAATTGCAAACGTCAAGGTCACTTGATTGCAGACTGCAGAACGAGATTCTGTTCGTTACATAATAGTTCTACTCATTCATATAGTCAGTGCTACTCGCGTAAGACACAACAGAATCCTAGAAATACACAGTTAAATCCACAGTCAGTTCCATATGGAAATAAAAAGAAAAATCCTCAGTTCAATAAGAAGAAACAGCCAAACGTCAATGTAGTTTAGAAACAAACAAACAGTTCTTCGAATAACTCTGATCCTGGGCCGTCTACTCAGAACTCACAAGGTCAGACTAATTTTCAGAATTTGCAGAGCAAAGAAAATACCACATAATTAACTTCAGTGGGGAAGAGAGTGATGTTGGGTCATATAAATCAACATCAGTAGTGTTGAATAATCCATTTAATGTTTTATCAGATCATTGTGAGGCAATAGATTTTCCTACGAAACACTCGAATCCAGTAATATCCAGTTTGACAGGACACATATTGATATCTCCAGACAAGGAAATATATACGGTCATTAAAGACTAAAATCAATTAACTCACTGTTCAGATGCAATGAATAAAAATATATGTACAGCTGACTCCTTTGAATTCCATAAAAACTCAATGGATTCATGCGAATTAGGTATAGTGCTAGACGGTGCTCTCTCCCATACTTTGAAAATTGTCTGAAAAAGCTTTATCCCTTTGACGATAATAAGTTCAATTGCAGACTGAACAACGGCTCGTGGATACGATACGACAAGGCTGTGTTCAATGTATCATGCCCGGACGGATCCATGTCCTATTCCCAAATCTTCATTGCAGCAGATGGTTGTATCGGTACGTCCCCGAATTACATGGTCCAAGGAATCAAGACTATCATCAGAGAACGGGCCTACTTCGCCAACTTTACATAGTCGACTACAATTCCATCTTTACCTCTCCCATACAATGCACGAGTGGCTAAGCGGTTGATGAAATTAACCGAGATGGACCACCCAACACCGACTTATGCAGACCTTCGTTTCTACATGTTGCTAGCAGCAATCAGCGTTGCGGTGATGATATTTATCGCCGTTAACATCTTTGTTTGGCGTAGGTTAAGAACAAACAAGTTGGAGATCAAACAGAACATTTTGCCATGTCCAGACAAAACTCCTATTTTATTTCAATTTAAAGCTGTTTGAAACTGGCCCCTTCATTCGCTCAAAGGAGTATAATTGCCTTGGAAAAGTGTTGTGCACGAAAAGCAGTTAGTACGCTAGTAATATGTAGTTGAAGAGACTCTTGAACATTTGCATTTTAAAAAACATTTTAAAAACATGTAGAATATAAAGAATTTTTTGGGTATCTAATAAAATATATAAGCCCTATATATAAAAATAATATATATATATATATATATATATATATATATATATATATATATATATATATATATATATATATATATATATATATATATATATATATATATATATATATACATATATATATATATATATATATATATATATATATATATATATATATATATATATATATATATATATATATATATATATATATATATATATATATATATATATATATATATATATATATATATATATATATATATATATATATATATATATATATATATATATATATATATATATATATGTATATATATATATATACACACAAAACCGTGGTGTGTGTACGTACCAGGATTTCGTGTTTGTGCACTAAAATTATATCTTTACCAAGGTAACAAATATTCTTTATTAGTTACCATATTATAATAATCTATATTTTTGACAAACATAACAACTATTCTTTAACAAGTTACCGAATCATATGTATATCAGTATTTTATTTTATTGGTACCATATAATCGTTTGCTAGCAATGTACTATATATATGATCTGTATTTAACGTGCATTTTTTCTTTTTGGTTTGACAATATCTGATGGGTATGTATTTTTTTTAAAATGTATCTATTTGAACATTCATCCTTAATCATTTGCTTATGGCTTAAGTTAAGTTAAAAAATATATATATATATATATATATATATATATATATATATATATATATATATATATATATATATATATATATATATATATATATATATATATCCAGTCATACTCCTAGTAAACTTATTTTGAACGTGTCATTAAAGTTCAATTAATTGAAAGTAGCTGACCGAGCTAATGTAATATATGTAAAATTACATATTGAAATCCATGACCTAAGAGGTCAATATGGAAGTTAGGAGCGAGTGTGAGAAATGCCATAGTCAGTCATAAGCAGGATGCGAAACTCAAGACACTGCTATTCAATTGCAATGTAACATTTTTCATGAAGAGTAAACACAACCAAGCCGTGAGAAAGAGTTGTCCCTCAAACGGATGTAAGTACCTTCCGGTATTAATGTTGTGTTTACACTAAATCATTAAGTGCTGAGATAACTAATTAGACTTTAACATCAATATGGATATTTTAGTCACTTTCTGGTCAAGATGTCATACTGAACGGTCATCCGACCAAACCATCTATACTCCTGTGATGGAGATGTTAATACTTGTTTTTAAAGAAATAAACTGTTTTAAAGTTAACTTACTCAGACTTATTCAGAAGAAGAAGTAACCTACCAAGTTTAACATTACACCACATTGAAGAGACATTTGACTAGAAACCTAATGTGTGTTTATAACAGTACCACGCAAACAATTGGTGGCAGAAAATAAAAATCTAAGAAACAGAGACAAATCTTCAAGAACCAGCGTTCAACATAAGTCAATTTTAGTATAATGAGAATCAACAGTAATTAATCTACAATTTTGACGAAATATCTATGTCCACCGAAGAAATGAAAATATTAAATACTAACAAATATATGTTATACAAACTGAGGAACTGGATCTTCAATCAACATCTTAAGAAAACCAAGGACTGACATTAAATGTTTACTAAACATTCGAGAATCATATCCAGGAAGGACTACATTCAACGGAAAACGGACCGAAAACATTCACCCAAACATCAATAAGAAGAAACAAACCAGTGAGAGAGAGAGGAAATGAAGACATCACCCTTCGCCCATATAAACCGAAGCTAAGTACATTTCTTCATTCATTTCAGTTTTAGACAGTGAAGTGTAGTTATCATGAGTCAATCGTCCATTATTGCTGGGGTGAGTTGTTTGTTGATCTTCAATTTTCCTTTCATTAAAGGAAACTATACTCAACTTCGAATTCTCGTCGATAATTATTTTTTTTCCTCTTTGTGCTAATTCCGTTTTCTTTCCGAAGTTCTCGGGAAATATCTTTATTTTTGTATCATTTTATGGGGGGATTATGTTATGATCTTTGTTTGAATAGTATTTATGCGTTTACGCAGTGGACGTCTGTATTCATATAGAGATTTTGATAGGATTGCAAGGAATCGAAGAGATAAAAGCAAGTTAAAGTCAACAGGACACCTCCTGTCAGCCCTAGTAACCCCACCTCCGGCCCGAGTAACCCAATCCCGGCTCCCATTGTTACGTTAGTTAATGCAGAATCAGCTATCCTTCCTTTTCAAGGTCGGGTCAACGGCTTCTTACCTCAGAATGTTGAGTCGTGCATTTCTCCCGTCGACGCTCATTTAAATGCTAAACTAATTATAGACCTATTTGTACAATTACAAGAAGCTAAAAGTTTTATAGACTTTTCTAAGGGAGATGTGAGTGCGTATTTGAGGGGAGTTTGGTTTCAAGAGGCAGTTACATGGGATGATTCCAAAGTTAGGCTACGTGCGGTCTATGGAGGTGAGGAAGCCTTGGATGTAGTTTTAACATTAAGAAATACACTTAATCAAGCCCTATGATTCGGCTTAATGTTATTGAGAGAGCAGCTCTCATTGCCGATAGGCTAAACAAGTATCAAGATATTTTAGGTAATTCCACTTTGGTTACTAGAGATAACATCTTCGTGAAAGATTTCTTACGATTAATGTATTTAACTTGCATGACACTTATGTTGCCTGAAGCTTTAGTGCGGTGTTTTGACAAAAGGTTAACGCCAGCAAGTACAGAATTGGACGTATATAAACAGATAAAGAAACAGATGTCTAAGTGTACTGATCTTGATCCCTTGTTTACACAGCTTTTTTGCAAAAAATGAAACAAAGCCACAACAAGTAAACGTAGTTAATAATAGTCAAGTCGCGGGAATGACGTGTTATAATTGCAAACGTCAAGGTCACTTGATTGCAGACTGCAGAACGAGATTCTGTTCGTTACATAATAGTTCTACTCATTCATATAGTCAGTGCTACTCGCGTAAGACACAACAGAATCCTAGAAATACACAGTTAAATCCACAGTCAGTTCCATATGGAAATAAAAAGAAAAATCCTCAGTTCAATAAGAAGAAACAGCCAAACGTCAAGGTAGTTTAGAAACAAACAAACAGTTCTTCGAATAACTCTGATCCTGGGCCGTCTACTCAGAACTCACAAGGTCAGACTAATTTTCAGAATTTGCAGAGCAAAGAAAATACCACATAATTAACTCCAGTGGGGAAGAGAGTGATGTTGGGTCATATAAATCAACATCAGTAGTGTTGAATAATCCATTTAATGTTTTATCAGATCATTGTGAGGCAATAGATTTTCCTACGAAACACTCGAATCCAGTAATATCCAGTTTGACAGGACACATATTGATATCCCCAGACAAGGAAACATATACGGTCATTAAAGACTTAAATCAATTAAATCATTGTTCAGATGCAATGAATAAAAATATATGTACAGCTGACTCCTTTGAATTCCATAAAAACTCAATGGATTCATGCGAATTAGGTATAGTGCTAGACGGTGCTCTCTCCCATACAATGAAAATTGTCTGAAAAAGCTTTATCCCTTTGACGATAAAAAGTTCAATAGCAGACTGAACAACGGCTCGTGGATACGATACGACAAGGCTGTGTTCAATGTATCATGCCCGGACGGATCCACGTCCTATTCCCAAATCTTCATTGCAGCAGATGGTTGTATCGGTACGTCCCCGAATTACATGGTCCAAGGAATCAAGACTATCATCAGAGAACGGGCCTACTTCGCCAACTTTACATAGTCGACTACAATTCCATCTTTACCTCTCCCATACAATGCACGAGTGGCTAAGCGGTTGATGAAATTAACCGAGATGGACCACCCAACACCGACTTATGCAGACCTTCGTTTCTACATGTTACTAGCAGCAATCAGCGTTACGGTGATGATATTTATCGCCGTTAACATCTTTGTTTGGCGTAGGTTAAGAACAAACAAGTTGGAGATCAAGCAGAACATTTTGCCATGTCCAGACAAAACTCCTATTTTATTTCAATTTAAAGCTGTTTGAAACTGGCCCCTTCATTCGCTCAAAGGAGTACAATTGCCTTGGAAAAGTGTTGTGCACGAAAAGCAGTTAGTACGCTAGTAATATGTAGTTGAAGAGACTCTTGAACATTTGCATTTTAAAAAACATTTTAAAAACATGTAGAATATAAAGAATTTTTTGGGTATCTAATAAAATATATAAGCGCTATTTATAAAAATAATATATATATATATATATATATATATATATATATATATATATATATATATATATATATATATATATATATATATATATATATATATATATATATATATATATATATATATATATACATATATATATTTATATATATACACACACATATATATATATATATATATATATATATATATATATATATATATATATATATATATATATATATATATATATATATATATATATATATATATATATATATATATATATATATATATATATATATATATATATATATATATATATATATATATATACAAAACCGTGGTGTGTGTACGTACCAGGATTTCGTGTTCGTGCACTAAAATTATATCTTCACCAAGGTAACAAATATTCTTTATTAGTTACCGTATTATAATAATCTATATTTTTGACAAACATAACAACTATTCTTTAACAAGTTACCGAATCATATGTATATCAGTATTTTATTTTATTGGTACCATATAATCGTTTGCTAGCAATGTACTATATATATGATCTGTATTTAACGTGCATTTTTTCTTTTTGGTTTGACAATATCTGATGGGTATGTATTTTTTTTAAATGTATCTATTTGAACATTCATCCTTAATCATTTGCTTATGGCTTAAGTTAAAAAAAAAAAGAATATATATATATATATATGTATATATATATATATATATATATATATATATATATATATATATATATATATATATATATATATATATATATATATATATATATATATATATATATATATATATATATATATATATATATATATATATATATATATATATATATATATATATATCCAGTCATACTCCTAGTAAACTTATTTTGAACGTGTCATTACAGTTCAATTAATTGAACGTAGCTGACCGAGCTAATGTAATATATGTAAAATTACATATTGAAATCCATGACCTAAGAGGTCAATATGGAAGTTAGGAGCGAGTGTGAGAAATGCCATAGTCAGTCATAAGCAGGATGCAAAACTCAAGACACTGCTATTCAATTGCAATGTAACATTTTTCATGAAGAGTAAACACAACCAAGCCGTGAGAAAGAGTTGTCCCTCAAACGGATGTAAGTACCTTCCGGTATTAATGTTGTGTTTACACTAAATCATTAAGTGCTGAGATAACTAATTAGACTTTAACATCAATATGGATATTTTAGTCACTTTCTGGTCAAGATGTCATACTGAACGGTCATCCGACCAAACCGTCTATACTCCTGTGATGGAGATGTTAATATTTGTTTTTAAAGAAATAAACTGTTTTGAAGTTAACTTACTCAGACTTATTCAGAAGAAGAAGTAACCTACCAAGTTTAACATTACACCACATTGAAGAGACATTTGACTAGAAACCTAATGTGTGTTTATAACAGTACCACGCAAACAATTGGTGGCAGAAAATAAAAATCTAAGAAACAGAGACAGATCTTCAAGAACCAGCGTTCAACATAAATCAATTTTAGTATAATGAGAATCAACAGTAATTAATCTACAATTTTGACGAAATATCTATGTCCACCGTAGAAATGAAAACATTAAATACTAACAAATATATGTTATACAAACTGAGGAACTGGATCTTCAATCAACGTCTTAAGAAAACCAAGGACTGACATTAAATGTTTACTAAACATTCGAGAATCATATCCAGGAAGGACTACATTCAACGGAAAACGGACTGAAAACATTCACCCAAACATCAATAAGAAGAAACAAACCAGTGAGAGAGAGAGGAAATGAAGACATCACCCTTCGCCCATATAAACCGAAGCTAAGTACATTTCTTCATACATTTCAGTTTTAGACAGTGAAGTGTAGTTATCATGAGTCAATCGTCCATTATTGCTGGGGTGAGTTGTTTGATGATCTTCAATTTTCCTTTCATTAAAGGAAACTGAACTCAACTTCGAATTCTCGTCGATAATTATTTTTTTTTCCTCTTTGTGCTAATTCCGTTTTCTTTCCGAAGTTCTCGGGAAATATCTTTATTTTTGTATCATTTTATGGGGGGATTATGTTATGATCTTTGTTTGAATAGTATTTATGCGTTTACGCAGTGGACGTCTGTATTCATATAGAGATTTTGATAGGATTGCAAGGAATCGAAGAGATAAAAAACAAGTTAAAGTCAACATGACACCTCCTGTCAGCCCTAGTAACCCCACCTCCGGCCCGAGTAACCCAATCCCGGCTCCCATTGTTACGTTAGTTAATGCAGAATCAGCTATCCTTCCTTTTCAAGGTCGGGTCAACGGCTTCTTACCTCAGAATGTTGAGTCGTGCATTTCTCCCGTCGACGCTCATTTAAATGCTAAACTAATTATAGACCTATTTGTACAATTACAAGAAGCTGAAAGTTTTATAGACTTTTCTAAAGGAGATGTGAGTGCGTATTTGAGGGGAGTTTGGTTTCAAGAGGCAGTTACATGGGATGATTCCAAAGTTAGGCTACGTGCGGTCTATGGCGGTGAGGAAGCCTTGGATGTAGTTTTAACATTAAGAAATACACTTCATCAAGCCACTATGACTCGGCTTAATTTTATTGAGAGAGCAGCTCTCAATGCCGATAGGCTAAACGAATATCAAGATATTTTAAGTAATTCCACTTTGGTTACTAGAGATAACATCTTCGTGAAAGATTTCTTACGATTAATGTATTTAACTTGCATGACACTTATGTTGCCTGAAGCCTTAGTGCTATGTTTTGACAAAATGTTAACGCCAGCAAGTACAGAATTGGACGTATATAAACAGATAAAGAAGCAGATGTCTAAGTGTACTGATCTTGATCCCTTGTTTACACAGGTTTTTGCAAAAAAATGAAACAAAGCCACAACAAGTAAACGTAGTTAATAATAGTCAAGTCGCGGGAATGATGTGTTATAATTGCAAACGTCAAGGTCACTTGATTGCAGACTGCAGAATGAGATTCTGTTCGTTACATAATAGTTTTACTCTGTGGTGAAATACTGGGTTATTTACAACCACCTGTATTAACTTTTTTACCTGTAAACCCTCGTGCATCAACTTCGCACGAGGCCAAGTTACATAACTGAGAAACACAATTACTTTACCTTTGATTCAAAACTATATTTCCTGCACTAATTCTTTTGGGGGTGATGCAACACGGGTTCACAAAGACTCAATTAAAAAGTCTGACATATATTTTATATTTAAAGTACACAAACAAAATCATCGGAGTTACGTTAAAGAGCAAACATAAACATTAACACAAATGAACAAAAATTTACGTTATATGATAAATATTAAACAAATATCAAACAGAATTACAGAGTATTCTGATAAGAATATTGCTGCAATGATGATGCGATGGTTCACGAGGTGATGATGGTCGTCGGATTCACGAGAATAGCTTCTAGTTACTTGCCTTTTGGAGCTAACTGCTCAAAGAGGCCTAGCTTCACCTTTCGACCCTGGAAGAAAACTCGGTAGGAGTACAATGTTGTCACATTTACAAAATTACAGGGTTACGTAACATAACATCAATTTAAAGATAAACATTAAGTGCTCTAATCGTAACCCAACGTACACAAAAAAAGGGGTTTCGTCCAGAAGGCAAGTTTAAATTACTGGCATGTGCCCTTACAATAATCAAACAACATATATAATCACCACAGGAAGAAGTTTGACAACAATGGGATGTTACGTCATTTTATCTGATCGAAATGGATAAGATTTGCAAGAAAGTTAGCTTATTACTTTAAATATTATTATACTAATTCATAAAAAACTCATTGATATAGTTAATATGATGAAACTACTTCTGTGCAGTAAAATAATCATATTATAAACATATATTCATAGAAACTGAGAAATACATTAGAAAACGAACACACGTAAAACTTAGAATACTTTTATTCAAGGGGAATAAATGTCAATTTTTGACATACTCATTCATATAGTCAGTGCTACTCGCGTAAGACACAACAGAATCCTAGAAATACACAGTCAAATCCACAATCAATTCAACAGACAGTTCCATATGGAAATAAAAAGAAATATCCTCAGTTCAATAAGAAGAAACAGCCAAACGACAATGTAGTTCAGAAACAAACAAACAATTTTTCGAATAACTCTGATTCTGGGCCGTCTACTCAGAACTCGCAAGGTCAGACTAATTTTCAAAATGTGCAGAGCAAAGCAAATACCACATAATTAACTCCAGTGGGGAAGAGAGTGATGTTGGGTCATTTAAATCAACATCAGTAGTGTTAAATAATCCATTTCATGTTTTATCAGATCATTGTGAGGCAATAGATTTTCCTACGAAACACTCGAATCCAGTAATATCCAGTTTGACAGGACACGTATTGATTTCCCCAGACAAGGAAACATATACGGTCATTAAAGACTAAAATCAATTAACTCACTGTTCAGATGCAATGAATAAAAATATATGTACAGCTGACTCCTTTGAATTCCATAAAAACTCAATGGATTCATGCGAATTAGGTATAGTGCTAGACGGTGCTCTCTCCCATACAATGAAAATTGTCTGAAAAAGCTTTATCCATTTGACGATAATAAGTTCAATTGCAGACTGAACAACGGCTCGTGGATACGATACGACAAGGCTGTCTTCAATGTATCATGCCCGGACGGATCCACGTCCTATTCCCAAATCTTCATTGCAGCAGATGGTTGTAACGGTACGTCCCCGAATTACATGGTCCAAGGAATCAAGACTATCATCAGAGAACGGGCCTACTTCGCCAACTTTACATGGTCGACTACAATTCTATCTTTACCTCTCCCATACAATGCACGAGTGGCTAAGCGGTTGATGAATTTAACCGAGATGGACCACCCAACACCGACTTATGCAGACCTTCGTTTCTACATGTTACTAGCAGCAATCAGCGTTACGGTGATGATATTTATCGCCGTTAACATCTTTGTTTGGCGTAGGTTAAGAACAAACAAGTTGGAGATCAAACAGAACATTTTGCCATGTCCAGACAAAACTCCTATTTTATTTCAATTTAAAGCTGTTTGAAACTGGCCCCTTCATTCGCCCAAAGGAGTACAATTGCCTTGGAAAAGTGTTGTGCACAAAAGCAGTTAGTACGCTAGTAATATGTAGTTGAAGAGACTCTTGAATATTTACATTTTAAAAAACATTTTAAAAACATTTAGAATATAAATAAATTTTCGGGTATCTAATGA
>NC_090729.1:80106536-80114036 GCF_036898095.1 Palaemon carinicauda
AGTGCAATACGCTTAGTAATTCTACATTGTTTCTCACATTTGATACTGAGAAGAAGCCTAGATGAAGATAATGGAAATAAACTAGGTATTTTGAGAGCTTAGACAATATTGACTCAAGCAGGAAAATTTGACTTGTGAATTTCAATTATTTCATTCGCACATTATACTCTGTGCTAGCATTGATGAATACATAAAAAAAAAACTTATTTTTAATAGAATTGGCATTCTTTTCCCGTAATTTAACCCTTTCCTTGTAAAATTTACACCACAATTATGAGGCCCACGTTATTCTTAAAGTGACTAGTAAAGAGAATTTCTCTATAGACATTGCGTGTGGCTCACTTTTATTGAATGTTGCATATGATAACCTGTTTTCAGGAACGTCAGAATTGCTTCGATAGTCTTGTTCCTTAACCCTGGATAGGTACGCTCCTCGGACACCCCTTTAAGGGTATACTCGGACGCGAACGACCCCGACGCCAAAAAAAATTCTTGAAAAATCAGTTTTTGCAGTAACTTCCTTTTTTCTTTTGCCAAAAAAAAAACTTCAATGCATGCTTAAAACAACTGTAAAGATAAATACTACTCATCTGCAGAAAAACTATTTATTATAAATATTTTAAAAAATTAAGTAGAAAAAAAAGACCTGACATAAAAATTCATAAAAAAAAAGTTTATACATATATACACAAATCCTTTTAGGAATTGATTCTTGAATGTTTAGGACACATCTTGATGTATTTTGGATGAAGTCAGACCCATGGAGGTGAAGATCTGAAATGAGAAAAAAAGGGTAACTTTTTTTGGCCAAAAAAATTTGTCCAAATTTCATGAATTTTTTTGGGTACCCAAATGAAATAGGAAGTGGCTAATTTTTTTAGGGAATAAACATATGTTATCCTGAAATAGAAATATGTAAAAAAATCTTCATTATTTTGTAAATTACATTTATATCAGGGGCCATATCTAAAGGTAATTTTTTGAGTACTTAGAAATTTCGTAAAAAAATACATATATTTAATATATAATATGATATTTATGCAGGTAAAAATATACCAAAATATCACAAATTCTATAGGGAACAAGAATATATATAGATAGGGCAGCTTACGCTTCGGATATGTCCACAAAATGGCCGCCAACCACACTGACTCAGACTCCCTAATCTGCCACTTGAAATGTAGGAAGGGTATGTCAATTTCAAGGTGTTATTTACTAATCTAATTATTATTGGATATGCATAAAAATTGTATGGTGGGTTGCTGGATAATTGTCGATTATTTTACGACTATAAAATTAAAATTCTGACCCCAAAAAATTTTTTTGAAAGGAAATAAAATCGAAAAAAAAAATGTAAAACAATATATTTTAGCTAAAAAAATTTGATGATATTCAATCAAAAAAAAAGTAAACAAAATTTTCCGACAAATAAACATCTAGAGGAATCATTACTCTGTGATAGTTCCTTAGTACGTAGTAATTTTGAAAGAATTGGGAAAAAACGAAAAAATGGCAATCACCGGAAAATCGAACACATACCTATATATACGCCATATCTGGCTAAAAAAAAGATAGGCATGGGTAGCCAGATCATCTAGAAACACTTTCCAACACTATAAAAATATAAGTTTTGCGACACTACTTGCCAATTCCTTACGGTAACATGACTAAGGAAAAAAATGCAAAACAAATAAAAAGGGGCACTCGCGGAAAAATGGCTAACATTCTAATATACGGCATTTCAGAAAAAAAAATTCAGCCACGTGCTAGGCAAACCATCAAGGCACATTTTCCGACAAATAAAAATCTAAATGAATAATTACTCTGTGATAGTTCCTTAGTACGTAGTAATTTTGAAAGAAATGGGAAAAAACGAAAAAATGGCAATCACAGGAAAATCGAACACATACCTATATATACGCCATATCTGGCTAAAAAAAGAAGATAGGCATGGGTAGCCAGATCATCTAGAAACACTTTCCAACACTATAAAATTATAAGTTTTGCGACACTACTTGCTAATTCCTTACGGTAACATGACTAAGCAAAAAAATGCAAAACAAATAAAAAGGGGCACTCGTGGAAAAATGGCCATTCTAATATACGGCATTTCAGAAAAAAAAAATTTCAGCCACGTGCTAGGCAAACCATCAAGGCACGTTTTCCGACAAATAAACATATAAATGAAATATTACTCTGTGATAGTTCCTTAGTACGTAGTAATTTTGAAAGAAATGGGAAAAAACGAAAAAATGGCAATCACAGGAAAATCGAACACATACTTATATATACGCCATATCTGGCTAAAAAAAAAATAGGCATGGGTAGCCAGATCATCTAGAAACACTTTCCAACACTATAAAAATATAAGTTTTGCGACACTACTTGCCAATTCCTTACGGTAACATGACTAAGCAAAAAAAATGCAAAACAAATAAAAAGGGGCACTCGCGGAAAAATGCCCAACATTCTAATATACGGCATCTCAGATAAAAAAAAAAGACATGCACGTGTTAGCCCAACCATCAAGGCACACTTTCTAACACATAAACATGAAAAAAAAATCAATAATATACGGCAATTCCTTACTACGTAGTAAATTTTTACAAATATTGAAAAAAAACAGAAATTGGCAACCGCAGTTAAATACCCAATATACCAATAACTACGTCGTATCTGACAAAAACAAAATCACGCATGGGTAGCCAGATCATCTAGACACACTTTCCAACACTAAAAAAGCAAAAGTTTTACGACCCTATTTCGCAATATCTTACGGAAAAATGACTTGGCAAAAAAATGAAAAAAAATGAAAAAGGGACACTCGCGGTAAAATGCCCGACATTCTAATATACGGCATCTCAGATAAAAAAAAAAACACATGCACGTGTTAGCCCAACCATCAAGGCACACTTTCTAACACATAAACATGAAAAAAAAATGAATAATATACGGCAATTCCTTACTACGTAGTAATTTTTACAAATATTGAAAAAAAAACAGAAATTGGTAACCGCTGTTAAATACCCAATATACCAATAACTACGTCGTATCTGACAAAAACAAAGTCATGCATGGGTAGCCAGATCATCTAGACACACTTTCCAACACTAAACAAGCAAAAGTTTTACGACCCTATTTGGCAATATCTTACGGAAAAATGACTTGGCAAAAAAATGAAAAAAAATGAAAAAGGGGCACTCGCGGTAAAATGGTCCTCGTGGTGATGAACGACATTTTAACTAAAAAAAGAATCATGCACATGGTAGCCAAACAATCCACCAAGACTTTCCACAACTGATAACCTATACAAGTTGCACCATTCTACGACAATTTCATAATACGTAATAACTTTGATAATTATGCAAACTACCTTAGAAGGGTAAACTCGGTCGCGCTCGACCCCGACGCGTCTCAGAAATCGGGGAAGGAGTACAGCTACAGCAATGCACATCTGGACACTACTAGAGCGTGTAGGGGAGACACCTCCTGCAGGTCGATCACCCACAAATTCAGTCACGGGGGTGAGTCACGTGAGAAAAACCTGTTTTTTTTTTACGCTCGGGGTCGCAAACGACCCATCGTACCTATCCAGGGTTAATACCTTTAACTTTTGCTAATACATGATGTCTATACAAGACTCTGATATTCTATCCTTTAGTTTAAAGAGTTTTATTTTCATTAAATTGGAAGAGAAGAAAATTCTTCCACATTAAACCTCTTTTGTGCATTCAGCAAGCAATTCACATACAAATTAAGACAAATGCCCTCTCTCCGTTTACGACAATGTAGTACACACAAAAACCGTCATCCAGCTTCAATAAACCTGGATGACTAAAGATGTTGAATGTAACACGCTAGTTTCAACTCTATTTTCATTAATATTATTACATTACAAATTTCTATGCCAATATCTACCTTATTGACAAAAGCCATTGAATGTACACATGTAATTGTTATCCTTTTATGACCCTTTGTTCATACTGAGGACCTATGGAGTGCCTCTAACAGCTCATTTCTTCATACGCTGTATCCTACGACGATGTCCACTACTAACCCAGATTCATTTGTCCATGTTGCCATAGTGAATCTCCCGCCAATGGCAGGGGTTTGGTGTGGCGAGGCTCATTTCCTCATCAAGACATGACCCATTCAAACAGTAAAGAATACTACCTCCTCACTGCATACCCCAGTGACATGGTCCCAGAAATCTCTGATTGGTTTTGTCTTCAAATCCTACCTCATGGAGCAATACCCAACGTTATCAGCCACCTGTCTATCCATAATTTTTCAGCTTCATCAACAAATGTTAGGGGATCAAAAGGCATTGATGGCCCTCCAAGAATGGATCATTATTGCATGCCTTCAGCTTGCTGCAGACGGTTCTCCTTGTGAAGTGAAACTAATTTGTGACCTTCGGGTACAACGCCTGCTGGAACCTGTTTGAGCTGCCCTTCCCAATTTCAGCACCTTGTCTATGAAGGGCCTGATGACTAGAGCCAACTCCCTTCTGGACATACAATTCCCCAATCAAGAACTCCATCAAAAACCCAACTCCCGACAAATGGGAAAATCAGCTAAAGAAGACCGAAGCTGAAGTAATTAGCTATAGAACATCGATGCCAACCTCATGACATGCCTAGGCAGTGATTAAGCCGTCCACCAAACACCTATGCTGCCCCATGTCCATGCCTAAGTCAATGCTCTTAACCGCCACTAGATGACGCCCCTTGCCTCAATTGCGCTACAAACATTCCAATTTCAAGACTACTGCTAAGAAGTGTGCTAGCAGATGTAAGATTTCAAACCCTCCGGGTTTACTATTTTTATTTTTCATGACTCAGGATCTAACTTGTGCCTTCTGGTTCCTTTCTGCCATGTTCCCTCTAAAGCAGGGATACCAAAACTCTCCTATTTGACACCCCCTTTCTGATTTCAGTAGACTTACATGACTTCCCTCCCTCTTTTGCTCAGGTGAAATAATTCATGCATCTATTTCTTAACATTGTTCAGAAAACAAATTTCTGTTCGTATTAAATTTCAATACTGAAAGCCACTCAAACAAATGATAGTACATTTCAGAAACATTTTTCTGAGTAACTGAACACAAAATATTTTATTCAAAGGGAGGGAAAAAATAGTTTGAACATTAGCAAATTGGAAAAACTGACTTGAAATTTTAAGAATAGATCATTTGAAAACATAGCATATAATTTTTGGAAAGACTCATGAGACTAAGATACAATTTATTACTTAATTCAGTGAGATGGATGCTGTTGCTTTTTTCTCACAAGATTATAAATTCCAGGACTGAAGGATGACCGCACATAACGTGAATGATTTTCGATATCAAGTCGGTTATGCTGTTTTGTTTTCAGGAAAACAAGAGCTGAAAATCCTGCTTCACAAAGTTAAGTATAAGAAAAGCAAAGAATAACATGAAATGCTTCTTCACCTTCTTTTGGGTACACGGGGAGATATTTCACCCAAAACTCTTCTAACTTCATTGTTTCAAAGTCCCTTTTCATGCTTGAATCACACTTCAAATTGATGGCTTCCTCCTGCAGTGTTTCCAGTGATAAAACTTATTTTGTCAAGTCATACTGCTCAAGTTTTCTCTTCTCAGATAAGAGCTCATTCAGATGTGAGAATGATGAAAAGTTCTCAACTTGTTCTATTGCTTTCCAAAGATTTTTTGGGGTGAAAGCTGTGATTACATCAGTGTGTTCAATAATGTTTGTTTTTCTTTGTTTCAAATCCAAATAGAAGTTTTTGATAGCCTCAAAAAAGTCCACAAGGTATGCTAAGGAAATCTAAAAGCCTTCCTTTCTGTATGCTTCATGCAGTTTGTCTTATTTTTGCTTCTGTGATAAAATTTCCACTTCATCGTTGAGCTCATAAAGATGACCCAGCATGTTTCCCTTGGAAAGCCAGCGGACTTCCATGTGAAACAAGAGAGTCTTGTAATCACTTCCTAGATTGGAACATAGAGCTGCTTTACAAAATTCACAACTTTTATTGCCAAATTCAGTGAACCGCATAGATTACCTAGTAGAGTATTGCAGGCTGATTGTCTGTGGATAACACAAGGAGTGCCAGTTACAGCAGAATTTTTTCTTTCAGCAGATTTACAAATCCAAAGTGAGATCCAATCATTGCCAGGACACCATCAGTACAAACACGGACTACCTTTTCCTATGAAAGTCCATACTCTTAGAAAAATTCATTAACCTTTGAAAAAACCTTTATGGCTTTTGCTGTTGTCTCCAGTGTTACTGAAAGAAAAAATTCTTCTTTCATAGTTCCTTCATCAACGAAATAAGAACCCAGAGGGGAGCAACATCAGTAGTTTTATTGCACTGTATTACAAACAAGCGAAACACTTTTATTTTGTCCAAAACTTGTTTTTTATGTGTTCTGAGCGTTCATCAATGTAACGTTTCACTGTGATATCTGGTAAGGAAATAATTGATAACTATTTTTGTCTTTCTTCCCCAATCACAGCATTTTCAGCATTTGAAAGGCAGCATTTTAAAAGATTCTCCCCCACAGAGTGAGGCTTCTTTGCTTTTGTTATAAGTAGTTACAGCTCTTAAGATGCTTCCACCAGTTTCCCGGTTTCAAGATGAAAAAGTCTGTTTGAGTCCAGCTTCATATGATTCAGCTTATGCAGTTTGGCTGTGAAGAAACTCCTTTGGCTTTTCTTTTTATGCTTTGTGGTTTTTGCTCAAATGTCACTCCAGAAAACCAGGTCTTAAGGTGTCATTGCTGAGGACTGCATGGCATATGACGCAATGAAGATGAATTCTATTCTTCTCTGTAACAGTGAAGCCATACTTTATATATTCATCTGAATACTTTCTTTTCTTTACTCCAGACATTACTGAGCGGTGAAAATGGCAAACACTTTATAAAATGCACCATGGAGCAACTAAGTAATCATATAACATACCACACTCATACAACATAGCTCACACAACGGGAAATCATAAATCTGTAACATACCACAAATTTTCAGCACTCCACGTGGATTATATCTTAACATTAATAACAATGACAAAACCAGTGGAAATACAGTAAGAAGAAGCAAACGGAGTAAAACTACACCCATAAAAGTGATCAATTATACAGTACACTTAATTTCTCACTCTGACTTAACTGGCCGCTTATACTCGAATGAATACACTCACGTACATTCAAACTAGCGTACAAAACTCACCACGTATTATTCACCTTTTACACTATCAATCACAATGAGTAGTTCACATAATTAACAAGACCTTCGATACTGCATCGTTCTACCCGTGCAAATCGTTATGGTTATAAGGTCACTCGTATGTGCCCTCATCGTCCCTATTAACCATATCTACTACACATAAACACACAAAAAGTTTCAGTTGACCCGCGCTAATGACACAACAACCATTGATGCATATAAAGACACATTTCAGATATGATGCAAGAACATACTTAAAGCATAGACACAATTAAAAGCAGCAT
>NC_090729.1:80119036-80144036 GCF_036898095.1 Palaemon carinicauda
CTGAAGATGAGAGGAGACACCCAGTACCCTTTCATAATGCGTAGCAGCAAATCTCATTTATACTTTGTGTTTGACAGTTTACTTTTAGGATATTTCTAGTAAAATCTTAGAATTTTTTTTACACATTTTGCTGTCCTACTTACCAATTACCAATATAGCACATTTACTGATACCATGTAATACTAATGAGAGAAGAAAAATCAGAGCGATTGAGAAGTTCAATTACAAGATGAATGCCGTTGAGGAAATCATGATCTTCAATGCAAACTGCTTAAAAGAGGGTCTACTCCCGAGATATGCAAACTTAAAGCTGCATGACCCCTCAGACCACAATGCTCCGAGGACCAGTGACTTCAGGGCACTCCTACAGAGGCAACTTTATGCTAAAAAGACAGAGAAAGAGGAGCTACATGTCCAACAGCTCTGCCTGGAGGAGGAATGGACGGCCATCCGGCAGAGAACCCCTAGCCAACCTGACGGACCTGGAGATCCCTTCTCTGACTAAGTCTTTTGGGAACATGCAGATGAAGATGATTCCAGCACCAAACTTGACTCCCATGATGGCGATGACAAGGTCAACCACCTCCAAGATCAACAATTTTCATGCCCCCCAATACGTCATGGGCCGTAAGTGGGCCTAGGAAATTAAAACTATTTAAAATAAGTTTATTTACATCAATGGCAGGAAGATTAAATACCCAGAGAAGAAGCAGAAGTACATCAACATTTCAACTTTATCAACTTCTGCCCTGCTGATTGACTCCATTTCTAAAGACATAGAAAAAAATGTCCTCTGGACTATCAACTCCCTTGAGCTCTTCTTGCTTGCTGAGGCCCTCACGGATCGAGGACATTACACGAGTGGCGTTGTTACCAGGGCCATGAGTACTGCAACCAAGGAACTTGAAAACAAAGGGGACATTACCATGTGGAGACCAGAAAAGACTGCAGCCTTGATCCTCATTGATACTGAGGATTATCATGGGAAACTGGAAAACATCTTGTCCGACACTTCAAAATTCTAACGGATTAATTCTAACCCCATTGAGCATATCAAAAGAGAGGTCAACCATACCATTGATGTCATCATCGTGGCCTCCAATGCCTTCCCCTTTCAACCAATCATTGGCTATTCTGGGCTAGGTTACCCGTATGGGAATGTGAAGACATAAATCAGGGAAAGTCCTTCATCCTATTATCAGCCACTGTCCAACTCTGACTTACCAGCTTGCAAAGAAAATCAATACTCATGTAATCCTTAAGTTCCAAGCTAGAACAGCCTCTTTTACGGAGTTCCTGACCAGCATGAAAGGGTAATCCATTGGAAGAGTCATCATTTCTCTCGATGTGAAGTCCCTCTTCACAAATATTCCTGTAGATGAGACCATCCAACTTATCCTGGACCGAGTCTACAGGAATGATTTGACCACCCTCCTGACATTCTTAAACATGTCACCTGCACCCTCCTGGAAATATGTACAATGTAGGCCCCTTTCATCACCTATCATGGACATATGTACTTACCAAAGGGTGGTGTTGCAATCAGCTCCTCGCTTGGTATCCTCTCTGTCAACCTTTACATCAAAGTCTTTGAGGAGCGAGTTTTTTCGCATAAAGATCGTTCAGATATATACGTTTGCTACATCGACGACACCTTTGTAAAAGCCCCCTTTTCTGAGCCCATTGATGAATTTTGCAGGACTTTCCAGAAGTGCAGCTCCCTTTAATTTATGCTGGAACATTAAGACAACGGCTGAGGATGGTTACGACAACAGCATTTATATGAAACCCATGAACTTTGGTCATTGCTTGAATTATAGCAGTGAATGTCCTAATAGCTACAGAGCCTCCACCATCTGACCCTATGTTCATTAGGTTCTCTCCTATTGTTCTTCTTGGAGAAAGACTCGCAAGGAATTGCATAGGATTACCCAGGTCATCTTGATTAATAGTTACTCCAAAAGGCAGGTCAACCACGAGGTCAAATGTGCTATGAATAATTGGTATGAGACTAAGCCCAGCAACGAGAACAATGCATCCAACATCAACCTGTACTATAGGGGCATTATACACAAGTAGTATCAGCTAAATGAGAAGGCTAGGAAGGAGATCATCAGGAGCAATGTCACGGCAACAGAAGAGAGCCCGATTTATTATCAAACCACAAGGACAAAATCTTACATCATGACATACAGCCTGGTCCCTCCTATGCAGAAGTTTCTGAATAAGTCTAATGCTGTGTACTCCTGTCGATACCCTGGCCATTAAATTGGAATGACTATGATGAAACTTTCAAAACGTTTATCTTGCCAGGTTTAACAGGGAGCTCCTAAGATGCACAAACTTCTGGTGAACAACAAGAGCATCAAAAGAGAGGACATCACCGTAAATACTACAGTCCTCAGCAACACCCCGAACAGCAGAAGGCCCAAGATCTTTTAGGCCTTGGTCATCCAGCAAGAAAAGCTGAACTTCAACAAGAGTTAAGAGATGTTCCTCCTCCTCTCCTGTTGTAGGAACAACAACCAACCTCTTGCCAACATTGACGAGCAGGATGATCGTCAGTGACTTGACATCCTGATATAACTGAGACTCTCCCAGAAAGCACCTCAGCCAATCAGTCTGCAGCACTGGGAGCCCTGCCCAGATTTACTCAGAACCCACCTAGAAAACCTCAAATCAATCAATCAATCTGAAGACCGTGAGCATGTTAGCAACCTGACTGTGACAGATCCCATTCTGGCGAGCGTTTCAGCCAATGGGAGGGCAACTCCGTCCCAGACTCGGTACGGCCTCCATTTATGTGGACCAATAAGCAATCAGTGTCCGACTTGACTACCACACTGACTCATATAAATAGAGCCGGACTATTCTACATCCATCCACTTCTTGCCTGAAAATGAGAGAAGACACCCGACACCTTCTTGCAGCTCATAGCAGTCGAACTCATTTGTACTTTGTATATGATAGTTTAATTTTAGTAGTTTTAGATTTTTTATTCTATGCATTTTGCTCTCCCACCTATCGATGACGAAAATAACATATAGTAATGATGAGAGAAGAAAAATCAGAATGATTGAGAAGCTCAATTATAAGATAAATGCTTCTGAGGTAGCAATAATCAAATTATTATTATTATTTTGTACTCCCAAAATAATTACAATAATAATAATTATAATACAATTAAAATAGAAAAATAATAATAATAATAATAATAATAATAATAATAATAATAATAATAATAATAATAATAATAATAATAATAATAGAGTATCACACAGAGATCATACATGACATTTTAATTATCATACTTATCGTAAGTGACATCGTTTTCTAATAATGTTATATTATTCTATCTGCTTAGTTAATGTATACTGAAGAAAAAGTTGAGGAATCACCTGGAAGCACGAAGGTATTTACTTCTTTATTTTTTCTCATTAGGCTTATTATAAAATGTTCTCAATTACCTCCAGCATTAGATAACTGTTAGGTATTTATCATAAATACTTTACACTCTACTATTTAATTTACTTTTAAATAATAGTGATTGATAACATATAATCTATTGCGTTAATTTGGCAAAACGAAACTAATGACTGTGTTAGCGTTAATTTGGCAAAACATAACTAATGGCTGTGTTAGCGTTGATTTGGCAAAATGAAACTAATGACTGTGTTAGCGTTATTTTCATATGAAATACTAACTCCGCCACTACTATTATAGGCAGCGATGTTAATGAAATAAATATGGAGCTGATTTTTCCCAATTATGAAAATGTTATAAAATTCGGAATTTCTTATTAAACGACTTTCTAAGCTGTTTGCACAAAAATTTCAACTTTTTCCATAATTATTATTATTATTATTATTATTATTTGCTAAGCTACAACCCTAGCTGGAAAAGCAAAATGCTATAAGCCCAGGGGCCCCAACAGGGAAAATAGCCCAGTAAGGAAAGGAAAGAAGGAAAAATAAAATATTTTAAGAAGAGTAACATTAAAATAAATATTTCCTATATAAACTATGAAAACTTTAACAAAACAAGAGGAAGAGAAATTAAATAGAATAGTGTGCCTGATTGTACCCTCAAGCAAGCGAACTCTAACCCAAGACAGTGGAAGACCATGGTACAGAGGCTATGGCACTACCCAAGACTAGAGAACAATGGTTTGATTTTGGAGTGTCCTTCTCCTAGAAGAGCTGCTTACCATAGCTAAAGAGTCTCTTCTACCCTTACTAAGAGGAAAGTAGCCACAGAACAAATACAGTGCAGTAGTTAACCCCTTGAGCGAAGAAGAATTGTTTAGTAACCTCAGTGTTGTCAGGTGTGTGAGGACAGAGGAGAATCTGTTAAGAATAGGCCAGACTATTCGGTGTATGTGTAGGCAAAGAGAAAGAACCGTAACCAAAGAGAAGGATCCAACGTAGTACTGTCTGGCCAGTCAAAGGACCCCATAACTCTCTGGCGGTAGTATTTCAACGGGCGGCTGGAATTCTTACTCCTATATAGAAATAATTTTTTAACGGTAGACTACTAATGTAATTTTAGTCATAACGGAAACACAGAAGAACCTAACATGTTTCATTGGGCATATCACATGTTCTTCATGCAAACAATACTTTTAAAAAACCTGGAAACATCACATGCAAGAATTCACCATTTTTAAAAGGTAAATAATATACTACCTCACATCATAATTATATTCAAGTTTTCATCTCATTAATTTTATTCATCTTTTGGTTAAGGAACTAATATCTTGTAAATAAAACGGGTTAATTTCTTATAGTTTTCCAAAATTGAAACCACCTCTGAGACCGGGAGTACTGCTGGAAATATCCGTAAAATATGCGTCGTAAGCATATAATTATATGTAGAGTATAATGTCTCATACACCAGAGTGAGTGGATACAAAATTCCTTGAAAAAAATATCATTCATATGGAAACTGTCCCAGTCTAGGAAAATCAGAGTAACGACTAGAAGTGAGCATTTAGACTATTCTTTTATCGTTTTTTATCGAATATTGGCCTTAGATGGCCATCTGCGTTGTTACAAAAAATATCATCATTGACCATATCGATATAGAAAAAAAAGAAAAAATGGCATGAACTTGTTAAATAAGCTTCTATAGTAAGCTTAGATATTCCCTCTTTCGAAAACAGATAAATATAGATACAAGAAATTATAAAAGACATATTTATTATAAGAACCATTGACTCAAAAGACAAATTAGCTTATTCATTAGAAACCATGTGCTACTCTCACAAGTAGTAAGATCCTTGCAAACTACAGGGTATAAAATGTCCACTGTGATACAGTAGGGAAAATTTATTTCAGAAAAATAGGTTGTAAGACCAATTGCACAATTAGCAAACAATTTACTGATTTCAAGGCAAAAAAAAAAAGAAAGAAAGAAAAAAATCTATTCTGTATGTTGAATTATATGAGCTTTCCTGACTTTTAGTACTTTGAATTAATTGACAAAAAAAAACTGACTCGCAGTTAGAATATTTCACTATATCAAGAAAACTAAGATATTTATTCGATGGACTTTTTGAGAGTTATTGGACACGATTTATGTTCCGTGAAAAGGATCCCATTCGGTGCCAACACAAAGGGTTTGAGCATTGTTTACGACCGACAGTGAAACAATGTCTCATCAGAATGAACTAGTAGGCGATGTTTGTGGAGAGCCTCCTGTATCTTGCAGATCTTGGCCGTGACCATAGTTCTGAATCTGTGCTCCAAGGTTCGTTCTGGTGTCTCACTTATTACTCGGTTCTTGTATATCCTTTTGAATAAAGTAGTGTGCTTTATGTCGAATAGTTTATCTACTGATTAAGCATAAATCAAAATGACAGAGAGCGTTTGTGGTAACACCCCGATGGCCGAATGTGTTAGGGAGTCATGATGTTGTTGATTCTGGGGGCCACATGCGAGTGAGGTCATCAATAACTCTTGGTGTAGAAAAATACTTGCATCAAAAGATTGATCTTATGTATATGCTGAAAATGTATGAACATGCCTTAACTTGGGGACAGAAGTAGATGTTGATGAAATTGAAGATACAAAACACGTGTCTGGCAACTCAACGAAGGGGCAGATCCTGATAACATAGGCTGCTATTTGCACAACAAGGCTACAACAATTGGAAGCTAAAGCAGTACCAACACTTCATTTGCTAACATCAATTAATACAAGTTTCTTCTCAAAATATTGAAGATATAATACTGGATATTATTTACTGATTCTTCATTACGATATACGATATCACCATTCTGCAATGTTTAATGACCCGTTCATAATAGGAACGTACTTCAGTGCATAAAATAACATAATAGTGAAGAAATATAAGAAGAAAATTATAACACTATGTAGTATCACTGCATTCAGCTATTTTAAAGGTCCAAAGTTTTTTAATCAAAATGTCTCATTTAATTTTCTTAATGTGAATAAACATTAGCTAGTAACTCCTCATTGGTACCCAAAATGAATAACTTCTGTGTGAATGATAAGTACCCTTTGATACCAGATTGGATCCTATTGGTCTCAGATACTTAAAAAGTTACGTATCTTATGGGTTAGAAGAATTCGATGCACTCATTGAGATCATTATCATTGGAAAAAAGGAATTAGTTATATGTGGAGACTTGAATCTTTGGATGGATGCCGCATCAAATCTTGAGGCTTCAGCATTTAGTGAGTTATTGGAATCATATCAACTGGTAAATAATGTTGACTGTGCAACTGTACTTTGACTGGGCATATATTGGACCTAGTTTTAAGTGACGGAATTAACAATATTTGTATCTGATATAAATATAGAAGAGAAAACCACTATGTTTCCAGTGTACAAACTTATTACGTTCAGACTGCCTCAACAGAAACACGCAGGGGTGAAGAGAGTAATCTTTAGACATACATCAAACTTCTCTCCTTGTGTATTTATAGAAGAAGTTACAATGAAAATAAATGATGCTATGAGTATTCCCTCTGTAATCATAAGTGCAATATGCCAATATAATTGCTGACTAAGAATGAAAAAAAAAAAGAATACTATAAGAGAAAGATCCACGAAACAGCAACATACAAATAAGTTATACCGTTTTTTAAGTGGTATAGTAGAAATGTAAATGAAACAAAAGGCTACCAGAGGGGTACAGTGACCAGGAACTAGCGAAAAAAAAAAAAAAAAAAAAAAAAAAAACAGCATTCTTTGATAATAAAACAGAAAATATATCTAGGCCATTTACAAGTATTCAACCTCAGATTAGTGGTGCATCAGATACACATATAATTAGCGAGATTCAATAATATAACACAAGACCATGTCACCAGGACTATCAAGATAGCAAAGAAAACAAACTGCGAGATCGATCCAATGCCAATATCTGAAATAACTGGAGAAAGAAACTTTTCTAATCTAGCTGATATAATTACGAGAGCAGGAAATACAAGCGTCGATGAGTTTGAGTTTCCCAAATCGGAGAAAATGGTCATAGTTATTCCGATTCTGAAAAGTGCTGTAGATCATCAGGAATTAAGCCCGTACAGATCTATTTCGAATGTATCCTTTATTTAAGAAGTACTGGAATATGTAATTCTTGAACAAGTAATCAGTCACTTAGAGGAAATAGAAACTTTGCCCAACAACCAGTCTGCTTACGGAAAATTATGCTCTAAGGAGACGGCTATTTGTTCTGTGTAAATGATATGATGGAAATGATGAATGAAAACAAATGTGGTATTTTAATATTGTTCGAGCTTATTGCTGCGTTTGATACTTTTTGTATGAACTGCTACTTAATTATTCACGGCCCATCGGTATTGAAGATCATTTTTTTCGGATACCCAATTACTTCTTGGTTGACAGAAATTATTGTGAGCAAATTGGAAACTCTTATTCAACATTGAACAAACTGGTGCCTCAGGGGAGTGTACTGGGCCCAATCATATTATATATCTAAACTAATGCTGTGTCGAAAATGCTACAAAGGCATAGAGCAAAGTTCAAACTATTTACCTCTCCATATATGATATAGACAACACTACTGAAAATCTAAACCGAACTCTTATAAGTGTTTGGGGAATGTATTACAATCAAACAACTAGAAATAATGGAAATAAAACTGAGTTTATGACGGTTGGAAAGAAAAACAGCCTAGAAATGTGGGTGATATTCAAATAAACATAAATAACAACTGTGCCCCGATATAAAGTAAAGTTCGTGATGTAGGTATATCCGTTGTTTTACAATGCCCAAATAAATAATGTAGTAAAACCCGTTGGTTATCATCTTAGAAACATTGCTTTTATAAAGAAATACCTGGATTAACGTTCTGCAAAGAAACTTGTGATAAACTGTGTTATTACCACGATTAACTACTGCAACTCAAGCAACTACAATTTACCAAAGTTTCAGCTTAAGAAATTACAAAACATAATAAACAGAGGAGCAAGACTGATAAAAGGTGTCCCATCCCGAGAAAGTATCACTCATGCACTAATTGATTTACACTGGCATTTTATTAAAGCAAGAATTCAGTTTAGAATATGTACAATAATCCATCAAGTTATGGGAGAATTGCTATATATTATGCAGCCAACAAATCGTGTTCAGACAAGAATAGTAAAAAATATTTTAGAATTATTGGAACCTAGATATATGTCTACTGTAGGCTTTAGAGCCTTTAAATATGCGGCCCAGTGACTGTACATTAAGCTCACGCTAGACAACCGAAAGACTGAAGATATTAAAGCTTTCAAGAGGAAACTGAAGACTTTCTTGTTCTCTAAGCGCTGCAATGAAGTGGATTTGACTATAAACGACCAATGTGCGGTGTGAAATGTTAAATGCCTTGGAATGAACATGATAAAGTGACAGTGAAGGTCCTGTTGAGTGAGGTTCCCCTACTGCTGTTAAAATACCTTCAAATGATGTGTTATTTATAATTGTTTTCTTCTCGATTCAATTCCTTGATATAAGTTATTTCTATTGCAGACAAGGTTAGGACACTAACACGTAATTGTTCGCAGAGAAAAGAGGACAGAAGAGACTTGTTCCAGAAATTGAGTCTTCCTTTATTTTGGATGAAGAGCCAGAAACTCGAGGAAAAAACTTTATCTGTCACTTTTGAGAATTTGCAACAGGAGTTATTAGATGTAAAGTGCGAAAGAGATTCTGTTCGCGTTAAGAAAAAACGAATGGAAAAAGAACGCAAGGACTTACACAAAACGGTGAATGAGGCCACTATCGGTGCTATTGCTTTAGCAAGACTTAATTTGAGTAATTTTTTTTCTCGTCACCAATTGATTTTATTTGAAGTGGAGCCCTCGTCAAATACTGGTCAGAAAGTTAATATCAGTCGGGTAATGCCCGGCAATACTCGAGTCCAAAGGCTAATCGGTACAGTATTTGTTCTATGGAGTTAAAATGCCTTATCCGTCAATTTGAACTTTGCATCGTTAGGTATCAAAGATTAAAGTTAAGCCAGGCATATTAATTCCAGTTTTACAACTACCACAACATAAAGCTCGAACAATGTGTGACTGGGATCGTGTATGTTGTCATTTGATGAAATGATTGTGGCTTACGGATGGACATCCGACAAAAAAGCAGACACGCTCTACTCTTCTAAAAGAAAGGTTCAGTGTGTAATGTTAAGCAGGTTACTTTGTTCCTGGAAACATATCATATATTATGATTTTGACCGTTTTATGGGAAACGTTAATTTTATTTAAAATAATAGGAAAAATAGAAGGATGGTATTTCCAATTGTGGCAGGATACAAACGCAGCAATATATAAGCCTTCTTTTCCAAATCCTGCTGTTTCTGGTAGTGATACCAAAGTGTTCCGAGACGTTCCACATCTTATTAAGCTGATAAGGAATCCATTTATTGATATAGATTTTACATTTGATCATAATGTTAATGTGAATGGTGAATACAGTATGTCCGAGAAATCATCAAATGAAGTGTACATGATTTAAAAACTACGTTTCATCTATCAACAAATCAAGTCGACGTCCTTCAACTTGGCAAGACGCATGAGCGCAAACACTGGAGCAACGTAAGTAGAATTATTTCAGTAATTAATTGATGGTTCTATTTTTTCAGCTCTAGAAAATCTAGAAATGCATAGGAATTGTAATTTTAAGATAAAAATGAAATATTGGAAGGAATGATGACTTACAGACTCAAAAGTCTTGCCCAATAAACGTTGTACAATTTCAAAAAGGGATCATTGTTTCAACATATCTACAGAGTTTGCATTAAATGTTAAAATAAAATTATTGGGTGAGTTATTTATTGACTTAGAGGCTCAAATAATATATACACGAACATTTTTGTTGATTTTTCTAGACAAAAGGGAGCCCCTTATGAACACCCATCCCTAACAGATTTCAATTATCGTGGAAAGGGTATATCTTTTAGGAAGAAATATTGTGCTAAAGGGTACCAAGTACGACATCGATAGCAGAGGCTCTGGTATCACCTTGACTGAAAGTTCCTTTACCGATATGAACAAAACTGTAAAGGAAGGTTTCAGTGAAAATCTAGGTAGATAATTTTGTTTACCTGTTTTGCTATTTTCAGTATCAGATGATAAGTACTGTCTTCCTGAGGCTGAGATGATAGGTGAGGGTGATGGTGATGATAATGACGTCCATGCTCTAACTAAGCTAAATGGTCCAAATATATAAGGGTCTCTTATAAGCAGGTGGATACATTGCGCGCAAGTTTCCACTCTATGGTTTTCTTGGTAAAACTGGAGAATATCTTGTATTGCAAAGGATAGTTAATATAAATGTTTAAGATGATACGAAGGTTGTCTAGGATCTACCATGGAGAGAAATGTTTGATATCCAGCAAAGTACGAGTTCTGACATTAGCAGGCAATATTGCAAATAAAAGTATCTATTTTTTCAAAATTCCTTTTTTAAAACAAAATAAGGCAAAGGGAGAAGGGAAAATTTCAAAATGAGTAAAATGACAGAATGACTGATTCAGTAAACATATATAGATATAACTTTTTGGATATATATATATATATATATATATATATATATATATATATATATATATATATATATATATATATATATATATATATATACAAAACACCAGTGACTACCTACTGCATATTGAATCTGAATATTGTAGTCATATATCTATTTTAAATATTTTAGCATAATTATCTTTTTCTATTTTTGTTTAACAATTGCAATTTTTATGTATCAACAACGCCCAGCCCTTAACAAAAATATTAATCATGCACTTAGAGCTCTGCAAACCTCTTAAAAAGAACGGTTATTGGAAAACTTTTGTAAGAAAATAAAATGGACGGCCGCTCCAAATCACCAGCACGATGTACGTAAAGCTCTCTCAAGGTGCACACGAACAAACCTATTCAGTAGGTCTTGACATTATAGTCCATGGGCCAGAAAGTGAAACCCTCCCCCCCCTATGGAATTTTCACGACCCCCCTACTTTTCTTCCTTAGGGTGTCCTTTATGCATATCCGGGTGTTTCCAAACACATAAATGTGGCAAAAAGGCAAAATTATCACTTTTTGTACAAACCGCATGCCAAATTTTCACATTTTCTGCCGCACTGACTTTGTGTCCTATTATTGGCTCTAACTTCCTTAATATTCAAACTAAGTGAACAGTTTTGGTACCAACATAAAGCTAAGACCAGGAGCTACACAATGGTATATAATTATGTCCATAATTAATGATTAATACGTATTCCAGGGCCATTATTGTACCCCCTACCCTTAATTTTTGTTAAAAAATGGGCACGTGTCACTAGTTGCTACTGATACTGATGAAATTGTTGAGGCATTTGGTTACATTTCTGTATTTGATTTTGTACATAATCTCATTTAGAATATTGTATATCAGTTTCGTTCACTAATATCCCAAAATATGTGAATTAAGTGACAATAATCATTTGATTGTATAATGGCCACATATTACCAGCAATACCCACTTTTCTCCGTAACTTCTGCAAATTGTTACATAACTGCCCCATTTTGGTGTCAATAGATAACAATATATTCTCCAGCTTTCTGAAATTGGTTCTGTGCATAAATTATGATGCATTTGCATTTCAGTCAAAGGATCCAATATCAACTGGTGATAATTAGTCAGCATGGCAGAACGTCCAGTTAGTTTACTGAAAAAGAAAAGTCAGAGTAAATCTCTGCAGAGTGTGCCAAAAGGACTTACATTATACATTTTTCTGAACAGAAAACTGACAAAATTGTTCGAAAACTGACTGATGTGAGCTTTGAAAAGATCAAGGAATCAGTGCAGCTCCACAAAGCTAGTGCGGATGCTAATGTGAGGATGGATGAAATCTATGAAGAAGTTCCAGAGACGCTGAATGCAAATACTCATGGAATACACAGGAAGTGTTATCAAAATTTTATAAATGTTGGTCATATCAAAAGTAGAAAACGACAACACCCAGTTGAAGATGTCGAAGGGCCTTCAACTTCAAATCGAAAGCAAGTATCATCCTCATCAATTTTATTTCCTTCAGAGTGGTGTCAGAGAGTTTCCAACAAAGTGTGTTACAGAAACTGCAGCTGAGTCAATACTACAGGCTGCAAAGCATAAAAATGACTACACATTACTTGGAAAGATTGAAGGCTGTGACTTGCAAGCTCAAGAGGCATATTATCATAATTCTTGTCGCAGAGATTACACTCGTAAGCAGGAGTGAAATGTTAATAAAGAGTCGGATCAGAGTGCTGTTGAACATTTAGCTGCCCATAGCGAAGCATTCTCCTACATCTGTGATTATGTTGAACAACATATAATCAAGGGGTGCAACGTAGAACGTGTGACAGTGTTGAAAGAGAAATATTTGCTATATTTACAAGAACATCATTCATCAACTTACAATCCAAACTACAAAACCTATAAACTCAAGAATAAGTTGGAGAAACATTTTAGTCACAGGGTTAAATTCTGGGCACCCAAATACTGAAGTGAACTTATATATTCTGATCTCTTACCAGTTGGTCAAGCAGTAGAGGCAGCATTTGAGATGGCCGCCTCTGAGGAAAGGTTTCTCCAGGAAGCAGCTATGATGCTCAGGCGACAACTGATGGATGCCAAAAGGAATACAGCCGTACTGCCATGGCCACCTATAGCAGTGCAGTTGATGTCCATAGAGAACAAACCTCCACCAATCCTGATTAACTTTTTGTCGCAGCTTCTATGTGGGAAACCATTTAAAGATATTTCGCCAAAGATGGAGAATGGTTGATTAATGTGCTCAAGATGTATGTTATGCTATGAGCCGAGGAGAATGGAAAATGCCTAAACATGTTCTTCTTGGAATAACTTTGAGACATATGACAGGAAGTGCTGAGCTCATTACACTGCTGAATCATTTCGGTCATTGTTAGTCATATTCCTAAGTGATGGAGCTAGAAACTGCCATATGTAACCAAATCAACACACAGGAATCCTTACTTCCCGCAGCCATATCATCCTGTATGAATAATGTAGTTCTCCACTTCAGCTAGGACAACTTCGACCTGTCTGAAGAAACACCATCAGGGGCTGAAACAACACATGTAGCACATGGTATTGTGATTCAGGAGACATCTAGTAGTGCAAGTTCTGACATGAACAGGGAGCAGCCACCTCAGCAGTCAGGGAAAAGTAATAAAGACAGGTCAATTCGCTATGAGGATAAAGAACTGCCACCTTGTTTCATGAGTAGGACTGAACCTAATTTGAGAGTGGAACATGTATCTGTGACAATATCAGTTTCATTTCATGAATCCAAGGAATCAGACTTTGCTTGGACTATTGCAAGATTGTACAAATCTAATGAACAGTGTTCCTGGTTGGGCTGGATGGTTGTCACTGACTGGAAAAGGTGATTATGTTGAAGCCTGTGCTCAGTCTACAGTTGATTACATGGTGCCAGTACATAGGGCAATTACTGATAATGCCACATTTCAGCACATACTCCGACTATGCCAGCAGACCACAAAGGATGTGCAGCAGGAGGTCACTATCGTAACTTTTGATCTAGCTGTAGTAATGAAAGCTTACTCTATCATGTGGCAAAACCCACGAGAATACAGTGGTGTTCTTGTAAGGATTGGGGCATTTCATACAATCTGCTCATACCTTCGAGTCATCGGGAAGATGATGTCCGCCACAGGCTTTGAGGACATCATTATTGAGGCTGGTGTATGTGCAAGTGGATCGATCGATCAAATATTGAGGGGCAAACATTACAACCGTGCAATGAGAGTTTACAAATTGATGTATATTTTGTGTATAAGGACGAATGCACTCTCCTTACAAGGGAGGATGGATTGACTGGTCAGACCATGCAGGTGCAGGACCTATTTTCTTCACAGGAGGAAGCAGATACTCGGATCATTCTGCATTGCATCCATGCTGCCAAATCCTTTAGTGCAGAAAAGGTGATTGTAATCCGTTCACCAGATACTGATGTCTTCCTATTGCTGTTGAAGTTTTCTCAAGATATTGACCCGTCTGTGTTATTTGATACTGGCGTTTCAAACAAGAGAAGACTAATTGATGTGAGAGCTGTTATTAGCAAACATGGTACAGATTACTGTAAACTCATGTACTCTTTTCATGCATTCACAGGATGCGATACAACAAGTGCCTTCGTTCGCCAAGGTAAACTTACACCAAAGAAGACACTTGATGCCCATCCTGAATACCATTCAGCATTAATCTCTCCAGCAACCACTGCTGAACTTTCTGAAGAAACATTCAGTGAACTTAAACAGTTTGTCTGCTGTATGTATGGAAAGGCCAACTACAAAGACATAAACAAGCTGCTCTATGATATGTTTAGATAAAAATTCCAGCCCAAGAAAGGCCAAACTTTGTCCAGTTGTGATGGCATTGATCTGAGCTTACTCCCACCATGCAGGTCATCACTGCACATGCATATCCTCAGATGCAACAACCAAGCATATGTTTGGAATAAGTCCAGTGTGCCATATCCAGATATACCAAGTCCAGTAGGCAAAGGCTGGAAACTTGATGACTCAGGACAGCTGCAGACTGACTGGGTCAAAGGTGATATACTGCCACAGGAACTCATTGATATCATGCTAGACAGAGAAGCTGACAGCGATGACGATTTGGATACAGAGGATATTGATATTAACAACCTAGCCGACAACATTTATGATGAAGAATCATGAACGCAATGTGTAAATTGTCAAGCTAGTTCTTTTCTGTAGTTGTCTGTTGCCAGTGACAAAGAGAGACTAACTAGGCCATCATACTCCACATATAATGATATTTATATGAACACAACTTCACAGATTTCAAACATTGATGTAGACTTCCAAGCTCTTCACCATTTACTTGTTGGTATTAGTTGTCAGTTTAAGTTATAAATGACATTTATTTTGGTTACATTTATCTTATTCTACTGTTAATCAATGATTTTCTTGGTTCTCTCAGTGAATGACACCTGTCAGATATGAAAGTCAGACACACTGTAATAGACAGTGTCCTACATTTATAGTTTGAGTCATATTTACTATGTTTCTGCATGCATATTCATGATATAAGTATGTGGTGGCCACTCTACAGTGAATAATGTCCAAGAAGTATACTTCTCTTCAAAGCATCTCCTTCTTTAAATGTTAGTAAAATACTCTTTTTTATAATAAATCATAAAGATAAATTGTTTTGTTGCCATTTGGTACCAGAAAGTAGAGATGATAGGGAAGATGAGGGTAGAACAAAGTTCCGTCAATTGAAATTTGGACTATTTTTAAGGAGTGGGGGATAGGTAACAGCAATTTAGATAATGGATTTCAGTAACAGATTAACTTTACATCATCAAGCTTAGTTGTATATGCTCCAAGCATTTGATTAGCACCAAAATAATGCAGATATGTCACGATTTACAGAAGTTATTAAGAAGCGTTCCCTACAAAGTAGGTATCAATAAAAATATGTGGCCATTATACAATCAATTAATTATTGTCACTTAATTCATATATTTTGGGAAATCAGAGAACAAAACTGATATGCAATATTCTAAATAAGATTGTGTACAAAATCAAATACAGAAATTTAACCAAATGCCTCAACAATATCATCAGTATCAGTAGCAACTAGTTACAGGTGCCCATTTTCGAACAGAAATTAAGGGTAGTTGGTAAAATAATGGCCCTGGAATACGTATTAATCATTAATTATGGACATAATTATATACCATTGTGTAGCTCTTGGTCTTAGCATTATGTTGGTACCAAAGCTGTTCACTTAGTTTGAATATTAAGGAAGTTAGAGCCAATAATAGGACACAAAGTCAGTGCGGCTGAAAATGTGAAAATTTGGCATACGGTTTGTACAAAAAGTGATAATTTTGCCTTTTTGCCTCATTTATGTGTTTGGAAACACCCGGATATGCATAAAGGACATCCTAAGGAAGAAAAGTAGGGGGGTCGTGAAAATTCCCTAGGGGGGGGGAGGGTTTCACTTTCTGGCCCATGGACTATTAACACAATCTCAGCTAAACTCTCTCTCTCTCTCTCTCTCTCTCTCTCTCTCTCTCTCTCTCTCTCTCTCTCTCTCTCTCTCTCTCTCTCTCTCTCTCTCTCTCTCTCAAATGCATACACAAGAATTTTACATATGTTCGGCATTTCTGGAAGAAAGAAAAACAAAACCATAATTGCATGTAAGACAATAAGTAGGTCCCCTTCTCCTCGGCTGGTAGCGCAATCAACGCTTGAGGAGGATCTGGTCTTAGCAAAGTTGTGTTGTATAAGATTGTCAGTTCTTCCTTCCTTTCCATATTTTGCAAACAATTGTCTCACCAAATTCAAGGCAAATTTTCATTCAGTAGCAGTCTATTTTTACGATTTTTTTTTGTTTTTTTGCATTTAATATAAATATGTCCACTAAATGGAAACTATTTCTCCCACCATTTCAATGGAATACTTGAACATTATATCAAGTTGGATTTAACGGCAAGACTCGCATTCAATGACATAGGGAGTAATAACAAAATCAATAGATGTCCTGTTTTACCTACAATATCATAGTCAGTAGGGAAATAAACTTTCACCATCGATGCAACCATTATCTGAGAAGTGAGATTGCCTTCCAATATGCGTGTTTATCCTTCAACCACCGCTCGAGGAGCAGCTGGACTCACGATTTCTTCTCCTTGATCTGAGACCAATTTCCAGAACTTTCACTCTCAACATATTCATCATCGTCATCAGGATACTGTTCATCGATTCAAAGCTCCTCGAGCTATAATATCTCTCTACCCTGTCGATTCTCTTTCATCTTCACAACGGCCATCAAAATCTCTGTTGGCAGTTTTGCACTCATCTTTTTCAATCATTTCATAAAAAAAAAAAAAAATTACCTTCAGTTAGACCTTATTCCAGAGATATCACTTTTGGCTACATATCTGCTGAAGCAGAGAGATTCATACAGATTCATTATTACAAACTTTTACAGGCGACTAACTCTTTTCTCGTATTCAGTAGGTTAACGAGTTGTGAAATTAATCAATTATATCTCATTATCACAATAACTCGAATCACACAATATTCTAGCTAGTGACAAACTACGAAAGCTCCATTGTCTGTGAATTGTTTTTGGGTCCGCCAGTTAGAATTTTGTTCATTGTCTATACTGTACTGCAGTTGATTACCAATCCATTTTTGTTAAGAAATGTCAATGCTAGCAGACCAGTGTATTAAAGCATTTGGTTATTCATGACTCACCAGATATTAACTTTCAAAGTTCTTTTAACATTTTAAACAACTGCACAGTTGAAGAAATAGTAGCTATCAACTTCTAAACCACGTTAGACTCATCTGAAGATGACAGATAAGCAATGTTATGCATGTGAGAAAATAGTCAGCTAGAGTAGAGAACCAATTTTTTAAAACCCTGTTTTAGAGCCAGTAAAATAAATAATGCCAAAAGGTTCAGTATGTCTGCAATTGCAAAACAAACAAAGTGAGTTGGGCTATATATCCTCTAATTTATTTGGAACTCAAGTCCAATATAATAGAAGGTGTGTAAAACTATTGTGGGTGAAAATATACCACCAAACATTATATTCTTCTCAGTTTACATTTGAGATGAAGAATGTAATTCGGTTTGAGCAATTTATAGGTAAAGTTGACAAAAAAAAAAAATGTATTCTACCAGACATAGTATGAGTCAAAAATATGTAGGAAATTATGCCTGTTGCCAATAGTTGTCTTAGATAGAAACTTGCCAATGTTATTAGTGATATAAGCTGTAGTAGTTTGAATATGAAGAGAAATTATTTGAAGCTATTCGTTTAAAATGGAATATATAAAATGATTATGTGTTGTCGAAAGAGTCTGCGCAGCTGAAGAAGTTAATACACTCATTTGTAATAGGGAGGTTTGTTATCTCAGAATGTGAAATATTTCTACCATTTCAAATCTATATAAATACAGTGTGGATCAGATGAAGAACAAGATGAAATAATTAAATGTATCAATAAGTTAAATGCCACACAATAGTGGACTTGAAGGTTGTGGTAGTCATGATAAAAGGACTCCAAGTAATTGATAATTCCTTTATCAATTACCAAAATTAGGTGAGCTCTGGCAAAGAAGAGTGGAAAGATGATTGCATAATTTTGTGGTTTACTGCGAAAAAGAAACTATTGCAAAGGTCATTTTGCTTTGCAAATATTAGAGAAAAGACTGTCCAAACATCGTATAATTTCTGGCCCCTTATATATGAAGGTGACTGCAAATATACCTGGCAGTATGACAAAGAAATCCGAAAAACCTTGGTTCCTTTATTACCTAATTTTGTTTGACCTGCAATTGAACGTTTTGCTACTTAGCAATGTAAAGCTTTTGATATATGTGAGAATAATCTCTGGAAGGGAAGTTATGCAATGTTCTCATAGATTGGAAACTATTAATTGATGGCGTTTTGAGTATGTAGCAGCAGACCAGGTTAGGCAGTTTTTATTGGTTACTGATAAGAGAGAAAGAACTATTCGTATTCTCAATGATTACAAGACCAAGGATCCAGACACATTTCCATTTGGAAGTATTGATATAGAGAGGGAAGTAAGCATCAATAGGCATTGTCCATGCTTTGTCCATTCCCATAGAGACTTTGCCTAATCAAAGGGTGAAATTCACCACAAACATCACTAAAATTTATTTACACCTTTTAGTTCATGCTGCAGAGAATTAGTTGAAGGAGAATCATGGACTAGGCTACACTCTTACCCAGGGAAATGACCAATATCGCTCGACTGCAACATACCACAGACGGTTCTCTCCGTAAGGAGAACCTACTTTGACGCTTACCCGAACCTGTAAATGCTGCTATACCCGATGTCAATATTTTGCCCATGAAAGACCTGATTACCAAAGTTGATGGCCTTATGAGCAGCTATTTCACCATCGTCAAAACCTCCATAAACTACTCCACTCTTGACAAAGAAGGCAACTGTTCAACATCGACCTGAGTTGATGTGTGTGTGGTAGGCCAAACTGTGACGTGCCGGAGTGGCCAAAATGCTACCAACCACCCACCACTTGCTCACCCCACAACCAGTGACCTCTACAGCCAACGGAATAGTTGAATGTTTTCATCAAACCTTCAAAGCAACTTTTGATATCCTAATAAAATAACTCCAACTGGTTTACTCAGCTTCTCTGGGTCCTCTTTGGACTAAGGACCAATCCTATGGACACCCAGGAAGTCTCAACAGCTTAAATGGTGTATGGTGACCCATTGAGCGTCCTTAACATGAATCCTTTTGCTTGAATTTTTTTGAAGATCACACTCAGAATGGCTTGTATATAAACACATGATCCATTGAAATAAAGTTAGTTGCATTCACCTTGCCTCTCAGTTATCACCTATGGCACTCTGGCCCGCCATCGTCATCTTCAACATTAATTCCTGGAATACTACAGGTAGAATGGAAGTGGAAGGCTAACCCGCGTCACTCTCTACATCCTTGTCTTCTTATACCCTGTCGACCTCTTCATGGCAATTCAGGCATTGTCCCTCTCTACATCCTTGTCTTCTTATACCCTGTTGACTTCTTCATGACAATTCAGGCATTGTCCCCTATATTTCCAAATGTACTTCTATGGAGTTTTTGAACTCTTAAAACGTTCTTATTAATCCTCCCTTTGAGCGATAATTCTTCACAGCAACAATCAATAAACATGCAGAGTCTCTAAGAATAAATAACCCTGATGGTAGGGTAAGAAAATTTACTTTCAATTTGGAAATGACAAAGTTATATCCACACGAGCTCCTAATTAATCAGCTTACAGGTGAGAGTGCAACTAACTTTTTGAAGACACTGGATAAGTTTCGCTTTTTTCACGTGATTGGCTTCCTGTGCGGGGCTTGAATCGATCAAGTTATTGTCATTGTTGTCACTTCAGTCTAGTGACCAAAAGTTGATTAATTTCTTCATATCAGCAATCTTCCTCGAATAGGTTTGATGGGCATTATTAGCCCCAGTATCCACCAAACTATCAATTAATCTTTTAATAAAAGCTAAATATAAACTCATAAACGTAAATCAATCATTTATATTGACATCTTATCGTGTAAGATTCTTTCCTAACCCTAAAGTACTTCAACATGAATTTCTCTCTCTTCTTTGCTCTTGAACCTCTTTGTCTGTTTTTTATTAACTATTTTAATTTCGTAGATAACCATATATATATATATATATATATATATATATATATATATATATATATATATATATATATATATATATATATATATATATATATATATATATATATATATAAACACAACATCGTGTTCAAATAGAAATAAATTTCTACCTCATACTTGGGATTGAACGCTAGCCGCTTCTAATGAAAGGCCAGGTCGAAACCAACCATGCCACGAGAGGCCATAAAAGGAAATCGAAACCTGACACTAACTAGCTGTCCGAGGATTTACCTGGCGAGACATCAGTCTCTTACCAGCGAGTTTTACCCGATTTCCCCGGCCCACCACGTGACACAATTGGTAGAAATTCATTCAAATTACCCCTAATGAGTCAATATGGATAAATATCAACACAACTTCGTGTTCAAATAGAAACAAATTTCTACCTCATACTTGGGATCGAACGCTAGCCACATCTAATGAACGGCCAGGTCGAAACCAACCATGCCACGAGAGGCCATAAAAGGAAATCGAAACCTGACGCTAACTAGCTGTCCGAGGATTTACCTGGCGAGACATCAGTCTCTTACCAGCGAGTTTTACCCGATTTCCCCGGCCCACCACATGACACAATTGGTAGTAATTCATACAAATTACCCTTAATGAGTCAATATGGATAAATATAAACAAAACATCGTGTTTAAATAGAAATAAATTTCTACCTCATACTTGGGATCGAACGCTAGCCGCTTCTAAAGAAAGGCCCGGTCGAAACCAACCATGCCACGAGAGGCCATAAAAGGAAATCAAAACCTGACGCTAACTAGCTGTCCGAGAATTTACCTGGCGAGACATCAGTCTCTTACCAGCGAGTTTTACCCGATTTCCCCGGCCCACCACGTGACACAATTGGCAGTAATTCATTCAAATTACCCCTAATGAGTCAATATGGATAAATATCAAAACAACATCGTGTTCAAATAGAAATAAATTTCTACCTCATACTTGGCATCGAATGCTAGCCCCTTATAATGAAAGGCCAGGTCGAAACCAACCATGCCACGAGAGGCCATAAAAGGAAATTGAAACCTGACGCTAACTAGCTGTGCGAGGATTTACCTGGCGAGACATCAGTCTCTTACCAGCGAGTTTTACCCGATTTCCCCGGCCCACCACGTGACACAATTGGTAGTAATTCATTCAAATTACCCCTAATGAGTCAATATGGATAAATATCAACACAACATCTTGTTCAAATAGAAATAAATTTCTACCTCATATTTGACATCGAACGCTAGCCCTTCTAATGAAAGGCCAGGTCGAAACCAACCATGCCACGAGAGGCCATAAAAGGAAATCGAAACCTGACGCTAATGAGCTGTCTGAGGATTTACCTGGCGAGACATCAGTCTCTTACCAGCGAGTTTTACCCGATTTCCCCGGCCCACCACGTGACACAATTGGTAGTAATTCAATCAAATTACCCCTAATGAGTCAATATGGATAAATATCAACACAACATCGTGTTCAAATAGAAATAAATTTCTACCTCATACTTGGGATCGAATGCTAGCCCCTTCTAATGAAAGGCCAGGTCGAAACCAACCATTCCACGAGAGGCCATAAAAGGAAATCGAAACCTGACACTAACTAGCTGTCCGAGGATTTACCTGGCGAGACATCAGTCTCTTACCAGCGAGTTTTACCCGATTTCCCCGGCCCACCACGTGACACAATTGGTAGTTATTCATTCAAATTACCCCTAATGAGTCAATATGGATAAATATCAACACAACATCGTGTTCAAATAGAAATAAATTTCTACCTCATACTTGGGATCAAACGCTAGCCCCTTCTAATGAAAGGCCAGGTCGGAACCAACCATGCCACGAGAGGCCATAAAAGGAAATCGAAACCTGACGCTAACTAGCTGTCCGAGGATTTACTTGGAGAGACATCAGTCTCTTACCAGCGAGTTTTACCGGATTTCCACGGCCCACCACGTGACACAATTGGTAGTAATTCATTCAAATTAGCCTTAATAAGTCAATATGGATAAATATCAACACAACATCGTGTTCAAATAGAAATAAATTTCTACCTCATACTTGGGATCGAACGCTAGCCCCTTCTAATGAAAGGCCAGGTCGAAACCAACCATGCCACGAAAGGCCATAAAAGGAAATTGAAACCTGACGCTAACTAGCTGTCCGAGGATTTACCTCGCGAGACATCAGTTCCTTACCAACGAGTTTTACCCTATTTCCCCGGCCCACCACGTGACACAATTGGTAGTAATTCATTCAAATTACCCCTAATGAGTCAATATGGATAAATATCAACACAACATCGTGTTCAAATAGAAATAAATTTCTACCTCATACTTGGGATCGAACGCTAGCCCCTTCTAATGAAAGGCCAGGTCGAAACCAACCATGCCACGAGAGGCCATAAAAGGAAATCGAAACCTGACGCTAACTAGCTGTCCGAGGATTTACCTGACGAGACATTAGTCTCTTACCAGCGAGTTTTACCCGATTTCCCCTGCCCACCACGTGACACAATTGGTAGTAATTCATTCAAATTACCCCTAATGATTCAATATGGATAAATATCAACACAACATCGTGTTCAAATAGAAATAAATATCTACCTCATACTTGGGATCGAACGCTAGCCCCTTCTGATGAAAGGCCAGGTCGAAACCAACCATGCCACGAGAGGCCATAAAAATTACCCCTAATGAGTCAATATGGATAAATATCAACACAACATCGTGTTCAAATAGAAATAAATTTCTACCTCATACTTGGGATCGAACGGTAGCCCCTTCTAATGAAAGGCCAGGTCGAAACCAACCATGCCACGAGAGGCCATAAATTTGAATGAATTACTACCAATTGTGTCACGTGGTGGGCCGGGGAAATCAGGTAAAACTCGCTGGTAAGAGACTGATGTCTCAACAGGTAAATCCTCGGACAGCTAGTTAGCATTAGGTTTCGATTTCCTTTTATGGCCTCTCGTGGCATGGTTGGTTTCGACCTGGCCTTTCATTAGAAGGGGCTAGCGTTCGATCCCAAGTATGAGGTAGAAATTTATTTCTATTTGAACACGATGTCGTGTTGATATTTATCCATATTGACTCATTAGGGGTAATTTGAATGAATTACTACCAATTGTGTCACGTGGTGGGCCGGGGAAATCGGGTAAAACTCGCTGGTAAGAGATTGATGTCTCGCCAGGTAAATCCTCGGACAGCTAGTTAGCGTCAGGTTTCGTATTCCTTTTATGGCCTCTCGTAGCATGGTTGGTTTCGACCTGGCCTTTCATTAGAAGGGGCTAGCGTTCGATCCCAAGTATGAGGTAGAAGTATATATATATATATATATATATATATATATATATATATATATATATATATATATATATATATATATATATATATATATATATATATATATACAGGGGGTCCTCGACTTACGACGTTGATCCATTCTTAAGACTCGGTGTAACCCAAATTTCAGTGTAACTCGGAACATAATAAATAAATTACTCTATACGTACCGTACTGTACTGTACAGTAAAGTATTGTACTAAAATAAAATGTGAGAAATGACATAAAAAAGTATTAAAACAAGAGAAAACAATTCCTTACCACATGAATTGAAGCAAATATTAATAAAAAAGAGGACAATTCCTTACCTTATTCCTACTAGCAGAAAACTCTACACTTGCATTTTCTTCCTACCTTTCTTTTTTCAACTCCTCATACAATCTCTTCGCCTTCTCCTGTTTGAGCCCTAATGCTCAACGGAATACGTTGTTGATTTTGATCTTCCAACCAAAGCCCCAATAATCTTTCCATTTCAATAATTAAACCACTACACTGCTTGGTTATCACTGTTGCTTTCATAGGAGCAGATCCTTTCACTAGTTCAACAATGCCCTCTTTATCCTTACAGATGGTAGCCATGGTCAAACGACTAAGGCCAAGCGACCGGCCAATATTCGTTGGCGGTTCACTGTTTTTAGATCGCTTAGTAATGTCTAATTTCACTTCCATGGTGATGGCCTTTCTTTTCTTTGATGCACTACCTTCAGATGATTCTGCTTTACACATTAGAGCACTAACGAAGGGCAAAAAGTTCAATAATAGATCAAACATATGAGAGAGAGGAACCGGCGTACACATCCAAAATGGCGTATCACTGAAACTGAGTGACATGATTGTTTACGTCACTTACGATGTTAACGATGTAAGACGGAACGACGGTTAATATTATTTTTTACATTT
>NC_090729.1:80151536-80156536 GCF_036898095.1 Palaemon carinicauda
GAAATCACAGGCCACTTTCTGGCTTCCAGTACAGTGTTTTTATGTTCTTTGAAACAGTAACAAGCATGACAACCTTTTATATAATTCTCTATAGATTTTTTCATTCCTAACCAAAAAAAGGATTCACGTGCTCTCCTCAATGTTCTATCAATCCCTAAATGCCCTGCATATGGACTTGCATGTACAATGTTGATGGCTTGTTTGATTAAAGAGGGAGGAGGAACTACCCGTGCACAAAATTCCCCTCCACTCTTCTTGTAAGCACAATATAAGCCATCATTTTCAATAAAAAATTTCTCACGAGGCACATTCACAAATGACAGATCCCTCTCCGATTCCGCTTTAATCACTGCTCGAACTCTTTCCATCCATTCCTCTTTGTGTGTCCCTCTCGGACTTCTTTTATGTCCCAACCTCCTAAGTCAATCAAGCCTGCATCATCCGGGTATTCATTCTGGAGACCCCTGGTCATGTCCTCGGTCACCCACATATATTCATCTTCATCGTTCGTCTGTCTCTCTCTCTCCCAAGTCTACTCTCTCTCTCTCTCTCTCTCTCTCTCTCTCTCTCTCTCTTCGTCTTCTGTATGCACATCTGGAGAACTCTCATCCCGTTTTCTATTTTCTCTATTATGATGGGGGTCTTCAATATTTTGGTTACGTTCATCGTTCCTCTTTTGTGCCCTATTTGTTACTCATATTACTGCATCTCTAGAGAGGGCATCAGCTACCTCGTTAGCTTTACCTTCTGTGTGGTGGAAACCCTTTATATAAACTCGAACAATCTCTCAATCCATCTTGCTTGACGAGAGTTCAAATCATTTTTATATTACAAATCACGTAAGGGGCGATGATCACTTTGCAACTCAATCGACTGACCTAATAAAAAGAACCGATGCCTCTCTAGAACCCCAAGAATACCCAAATCCTCTAAATCAAATGTACTATAATTCTTTTCTGCCCCTTTTAATGCCCGGGAAGCAAAACAAATGGGCCTCTCTCTGCCTTTATCATCTCATTGAGAAACTACGCCACCAATAGCTATGCTACTCGCATCTGTTGTCACTAAAAACGGGCGATCACATCTACGATATGCAAGTAATTCATTGCTAGTTAAGGCAGCTTTCAAATGGTTAAAGGCCCTTTCCTCTTCCCCTCCCAAATTTATTACTTTTTGTTTCATTAAAGCATCTAAGGGTCTCACTATCTCTCCAAAACATCTTATGAATTTACGGTAATAACCCGCGAGTCCTAGGAACCCAGCTGCTTCCTTAGAGTTACATGGCCTGGGGAAATCTCTAATAGCCGCTACCTTACTGGGGCAGGGTTGGATACCTTCTGAGGTTGTTATGTGACCTAAAAATTCGACTTAATTACAGAGAAATTTGCACTTTGACAAATTAATTTTCATACCATTACGTCGCAATGCTTCTAAAATTTTACAAATATTATTATGTTCTTCGGCAATTTTTCCTGTAATATGATATCATCTAAATAAGCAAGAACTTAATGGCGAATTAAGGGCGACTAAACCGCCGTCATTACTCTAGAAAAATGACTTGGAGTATTCTTAACACCCGAAAAGGAAGAAAATTAAACTGAAATAATTCATCGTTAGCTATAAATGCCGTTTTACATTTACTGTCTTCCTGAATGGGTATTTGATAGTATACAGATTTTAAATCAACAGTTGTAAAATATTTGCTATCCTTCACTTTCACAAGTAATTTTTCGATCGAGGGCAATGGAAATGCATCATCCTTTGTGATTGCATTCAACTTTCTATAATCCACACACAATCTTACCGAGCCATCCTTTTTCCTAACAGCTACAATTGGAAAAGCCCAGGGGGATTCGCTCTCCTCAATCATCCCTTGTTCCCTTGATTTATTAATTTCCCTGTCTATCTCTCCTTGGAATTTAATGGGTACCTTATTAGGCCTTCACCTGATCGGCTCCTCCTGCCCAGTTTCAATGCTAAAGGGAAATCAATCAATCCTCCCGGGTGGCTCATCTCCAATTGCAATTACATCGGAATAATTATTGACAATGTCACTAACTACAGGCTGATATTCTAAGAGGAAATAATTTCCACGCTTGCATAATCATATTCTGAGTGCGTTCACATAACTCTATTTCACAAACTGAATCACTTCCTAAAACAACTCTTTTATTTGACAAATTAACTATCGTTATATCAGCTCTGTTCTCTTTAATTTCTGTCAAACCCTCTAATATTATATTTGCCCAATTTTCTTGGGGTTAAACAACTAACTACCCTGGTTCTTTCTGCAAAAGGGCGACATGGGGTCACAGATATGCTCATAAAGGTCGGGGGGGGGGGGGGGGGGGGGGGGAACAACACTTCTCCTCTATCAGGTATAGCTGTTACCCTACTTAAATGTCTCTCCGAGCTAACACACGCACTTATTGTCTCATGACTTTTTATCAGCAAAATGTACCCTCCTGCTTTTACTGTTATTGTATCTTTTCCCCAAAAAATTCAAATTTTATTATTAGAGATAAAATCTATTCTTAAGATAGCCTCAATTCCTTGAATTCCCAAGATAGGCAAAACTATAATATCATGTGTAAACTTCACAGACCCCACCTAGAATTTGACGATTGTTGTATGGTTTATGTGTAGTTTATATCCTCCTGGCGATTCAAGAACAAAGGATGCTGCTGGCTGTAGTGGATTTGAGGAGATTTTATTTTCAATCAATGAAACACTGGCTCCCATTTCAATCAACGCTCGGATGGATTTATCTTGCAGATCGATCCTAACTGCTAACATTCCCTGACGGCCATTACTAGATATGGGGCACGGGCCAATGACCTCAGCTGCAATGCCGCTGCCCCCTGGTCCTCTCCCTAGTGCTGCAGGGGTGAGGTCGCAGGTACCGATGGAGGTCCCAGTGCCTGCTCTGTCATGTCTGTCGTCACTGCTTCCTTGGCTACTGCTTGTGATATCATGCAGGGGGATATCGAACACCCTCGTCTCCCCCTTCCTCTGATTCCTTTTCCTCAGACGTTGGGCGGAGGCAGATGTGCGTGTGTCACAGCCCGCCCTCCCTGGGCGTTTTTTTGATGATCACTTTCGACATAGATGACCGTAGGCCTGACAAGTGTAACAGCGGGGTGATCCTTGGGTGGGACACTCCACTCGTCGGTGCCCCTGTCCCCCACAGGGCCAACATCTGAAGACTGCTAAACTACTGGCTGCATTCCCACTTTCCTCTCTTCAGGAGTCGTCTGCATTTCATGGCTGCCAACTTCTCGGAATCGACCCTGTTATTCCCAGTCCTTTTTCCTTCTGGCAAACTGTTTAAAATGTTTTATATCGCACTTACCACGTCTGCTAACGAGCAATTATCATCGAACAAATAACCACATGAATACGGGTTTTGCAATCTGCGAATATGTTTACGGGCAATTGTCTTTTAATCACCTTCTGGCAGATTGGCCCTCTGGGTAGCAAACGAATTGCAATCCCGAAAAAGGCGAGTTGCAAAACTAAAAACGGAATCACCTTCTCGTATTTTGGTTCTGTAATTTTCTTTTAAGTCTCCCTTTCTTGCATCAGGCAAGGCATACTTCTCAATTAAGCGTCGTTTTATTTCAGTATAACTTTTTAAACTGACTAGTGGTCACCACATTACCTCCCTTGCCGGAGCATCTTTCAGCAATCTAATTACTTGAATCGCTTTTTTCCCTTTCCGACCACCCATATGTGGCTACCTCAGTCTCTCAAAAACACCTCAATCGATTGAAACCCTTCGTTAGGCCGCTGATAATCAAAAGGCCTAACACTTGCCAGGAGTTCAGGTAACTTTCAAACTATGAGTTGCGTATCTTCACTCGTCTGTGCATGTGTACTTTCACTTGTGTGCGTTTGACCTTCGTCCATGTATGTCGGATATGCTGTTGTTGCGTGCCACTCCTGTCCTCGTTCCACCACCAATCTGTTAATTAACTCTTCCAACTGTTCTAACTTATTTTCGAATTCTTACTTCCTAATTTCCTGTCTATATTCTTCATCGGGAACACTATATCCCACTGCTCCTTCATTCTCCTCTCCTGCAGCAGCAGTGTCTACTATGTTAGTCCTTGTGTATCTTGGTATCTTGAGCTATTATTTCACTGGCTCAAAGAACAACTTCACTCACAGCATACACAAACAGATGCATTTTTTTTTTAAGATGACACCAATATGACCCGTGTAGATGGATAATGAGACATCGGAATATGGGTTTTCTTCATTTATTATAAAAGGTTCGTTCCTAAGTACACTATACGCAACTTCCATCTCAGGTGAGGGACTTGTCAACTCGAGCGCTCACCGGCAACTAACTATTCCCTTCGTTACTAAAATGCAATCATTGCAAAACATGCTAACACATAGGTTTTTGTGGAATAATCACGAATATTGAGTTTATTTACCTTGATGTAAAACACATATATACATGAATTAGGATATTTATATATATATATATATATATATATATATATATATATATATATATATATATATATATATATATATATATATATATATATATATATATATATATATATATATATATATATATATATATATATATATATATATATATATATATATATATATATATATATATATATATATATATATATATATATATATATATAGATATATATATATATATATATATATATATATATATATATATATATATATATTATATATATATATATATATATATATATATATATATATATATATATATATATATATATATATATATATATATATATATATATATATATATATATATATATATATATATATATATATATATATATATATATATATATATATATATATATATATATATATATATATATATATATATATATATATATATATATATATATATATATATATATATATATATATATATATATATATATATATATATATATATATATATATATATATATATATATATATATATATAT
>NC_090729.1:80169036-80199036 GCF_036898095.1 Palaemon carinicauda
ATTAAACTCACTAATGATTTCACCTGAGCTTCTTCTAAATGTTGAAGTTTTTCCTGTAAAGTATTAAGTATTGTTGAATTCTCAGAAAGGTTACTCAATTCCACAGGATTTTTCAAATTATCCTGATCAAATTTATCTGTCCCTACCTCTAAAACCTCATGGACGTTTACTACAGCTACAGGATCTACTGTACCTTTTCTGTTCACAAATGGTTTCAGCATATTCACATGGCAAATTTGGGTCTTCCTCCTCCTCTGAGGAGTTTCGATCACATAATTAACTTTGTTCAATTTCTTTGAAATCTTCCATGGACCTGAAAACTGGGTTTTTAACATATTCCCTGAGAAGGGAAGAAGGACTAAAACCTCATCACCAACCTCAAATGAACGGGACTTGGTGCCTAAGTCGTACTTAAATTTCATCCGAGATTGACTGGTTACCAAATTATTCCAAGCGAACTCCCAAGCACTTCGTAGTTTCTAATGTAAATTAGAAAAATAGTCAATAACATTAATCTCATTTATACCATTACTTTCTAAATGTTCCCTCACCACATTTAGGGGGCCTCGTACATTATGCCCAAACACCAACTGGAATGGGGAAAACCCGAGACTCATTAGGCATCGCCCTAATAGCAAACAGAGCATAAGGGACCTCTTTGTCCCTCTCCGTACCATGTTCATAAAAAAATTTCTTTAATACCGACTTTACCGTTTGGTGTAGACGATAGACTTGACCTTGACTCTCGGGGGTACGGCGACGACGTAATGTGTTTCACTCCGAGCTCTGACATTTTTCTTCTGAACGTCCTACTTGTGAAATTCGTTCCACAATCATTCTGGAGGACCTTTGGGATACCGAATTTGGTGAAGAAGTTTACCAATGCCTCCACTACCTTTTCTGCCTTCATACTCCTAAGCGGGATAGCTTCCGGGTACCTGGACATTCTATCTACTAATGTTAATAAATATTCACATCCTCCGCACGTCCTTGGGAGGGGTCTGACCACATCTATAATTACCTCCCTGAAAGGTTCTCCCACAGCAGGAATGGGAATCGGCGGGGCTTTCGGAATTTTATTTTTTGGTTTGCCGACCAGTTGGCACACCTGACATGATGATAAAAATCTCTTCACATCCCGGCGCATCCTTGGCTAGAAGTATGATTCTGCTAACTTCTGGAAGCATTTACGTACCCCAAAATGTCCCAACAAACTGCTCTCGTGAGCCAAGCTCAATAACTTTTCTCTATACCTTTTGGGAACCAATAACTGCCTTTTCACTTCTACTTTATCGGCTGGAACTTCCCTGGCTCAACTGACCCGATACAACAAATCATTGATCCTGGAAAAGAAAGTTTTTGTAATATCCTCAAAAGCAACCTTGTCATTATCAGTGTGAAATTCTAAATTCTGAACCTGTCTGAAAGCCTCAGAATCCCAATCAACATTTTTCAAATTTAAATCCTCATCACTTTGTGCTTCCATCACTGGTTGATTGCCTATTTCATCCAAATCAATATCAAAATCACCTACCTCTTTGGCATGCGAACGAGTCGTTACACCTATAGGTTTTGTATCGCCTGTACCTGAAAGTGAAGTCAAGGTTAATATCAGGAAGGGACATATTTCCTTCCTCGAAGCCAGATCATTTGCATACAAGCAATCAATATCAGGGACAGGTAAACTGTCTACAACAGCCAATCTCACCTGCCCTTTAAACTTTTTGTCTTCAAAAAGAAGGTTTCAATTGGGTAGGAATTCACCGTATTCGGGAAACCCCCCAACACCACAAATTCATTATTTAAATATACATGATTCGGGGGGACGGCAGTACGGACAATTAACGACTGAGCTGCCCCAGAATCTCTCAAAATACTAATTTTCTTACCTGTACCATTCGTCGGACCTGAAGATAGCATGCCGTTGAAGGTGCATTTGGAAAATAGTCATTGATTACTATTAGTATGGGCATTACCACTACTATCATTACCACTAGGGATGTCTTACGGAGAATTTACTTCTTTACCGTGAGCTTTATTAACTACCATAACTGGCATTTTATTTCCTCGATTCAAGTAGTTTCTCATGGCATTACAGTTGGCCTTGACATGACCCCTTCTGTTGCACCCAAGATAATCGAAGTAGAGAGGCGCCTCTCTACTTCGATTATCTTGAGTACTGTCATTAGCAGGGGGATTGTTATTTATGAAAACCTGAGTTCTGCAAACAATACTATTCTTACTAGTAAAATTACTACTTCCGGGACTACCCCGACTACCGCTACTACTAAAATTATATCCGAGATTCTTATTCTTCCCAGATTCTTTTCTCTTACCGTAGTTGGACTGTAGCCAGCTGTTGCCATCATCACCTGCTTTATTAGAGGTTGTCAGTTCACTCTCCGTACGATGAGTCAGTGCATACTCGTCGGCTGCTATCGCCACTTCCTGCAACACATCTAATTTAAGTTCCTCCAAATGAGTTTGAAGGTCCCGAGACAAAGAAAGTTTGAATTCTTCAACCAACATGAGCTCCCTCAGTTTGTCAAAATCACTCACCTCCCGGGACTTGAGCCAGTTATCAAAATACTGCTCCTTCTTCCGAGCAAATTCCACAAATGTACTGTCATGGGTTTTCCTGAAGTTTCGAAACTTTTGGTGGTACGCCTCCGGTACCAAATCATATGCCTTGAGTATGATTGCCTTAACAGTGTCATAATCAGAAGATAATTCTTCACTCAACCCATTATATACTCGCTGGGCCTTACCCTTAAACCTGCACTGGACCAAAGTGGTCCACATGTCCACGGGCCATTCTAATTTCTGGGCAACCCGTTCAAATGAACTGAAAAATTCAGACACGCTCGCCTCTTCGAAATTGGGAACTAATTTTAATATCCCCATCAAGTTAAATTCACCTTTCTTATTGGGCCCTTCACGAGAATCAATACTACTTTCTTTTGATTTTAGCTCCAACTTTAGTTGCAAAACCTTTATCTCGTGAGCTATTTGCTCAATTTCATATAACCTTTCTCTCTCTCTCTCTCTCTCTCTCTCTCTCTGTAGCCTGAAATTCGAGAGCCTGATACTCCATCTCCCTAATCCTAACTTGCTCCCTCGACACTAAGAGCTTTACCTCTGCAGATTCTTCTTGATCATTCATTCCACTCTGACCTTGCTTATTCACAGGTACATTTTTCCTAGCTAGAGCTTCCTGGTACTCTTTCACTGCAGCCAATACTTGTTTTAGCAAGGGACCCTTCTTAATATCAGTGGCTAATCTCAAGTCAAGCAACAAGGCAACCTGCCACAACTCATTCCTTTTCAGCTCAAAAATCCTTTGATTTTTGAGCTAAAAATCCCAATCTGTGCTTTCCAAAAGGTCTCCTAAAGAAATCTCTATCAACATTTTTCTAATTAAGTGAGGCTTATTTACAAAATACAAATTTTACCTAAGCAGTCCCCTTATACACCCTGTTACCTTCCTGTTAAAAATCTAAGTCACTCTACTGTCCCACTAAGGTGGATCCTGTCACGGTCGCCAAAGTAATGTGACACCTTCTTTCTCACATCACTAGGTTCTTTCAATATATCCACCTTATAACTATATAATCCTGAACAAGTGGAGCGATGGCCTATGAAACAGCAAAAAATAAATCGAATGTCAACAGGAAGGTCGAAATAAACCATGTTTATTACAAAAATATATTTATTCACAAAATAGGGGCACCACTATGATTGTATAATCACCTTAGAAAGGAAAGACCATTCAAATTACAAATATAACACAATCTCCTAACTAACGTTCATACCGACAGTAGGAGAGAAAGTGATAGGAGGAGATGAGAATTTACGAACACCACTATTAAACCACATTTATACGACAGGAAAGGATACCGAGAGAAAGATACCTTATTAACCCTGGATAAGTTAACAGGTTCCAAATTTGGTACCAGGCGTAGGCGCCAAGCGATTTTTTGCAGGTTTCAGCCTGTTGCTTTGTGTGTGGCATTGTTCTCGAGGTGCGCCACATTAGTGTTTGTTATGATAAGACAGTGGTAGGACGCGCAAGTCTGAGCTCCAATTATTCTGAGAAATACAGCTCTTTAAAAGATTTTTTTGGTCCCAAGGTAGGTACCACACTACTAAACAGCATTGAAATTTCCATTTCATATACTTTTACATTTTGCTAAATATCTCAGAGTGATATTTATGAAACTTATTGAGATTTTTACTGAACATTTGTGAATGGTGTCGCTATGCAGTGATGTCACCATCTTTGTGCTAGGCTGCCAGATGCTCAATTATATAGGGGAAATCTAAATTTATTTTTTTCTCCAACTTTCAGTTTGGCAAAATACCGAAGAAATTCCTCTCTGAGAAGAGACTTGTTTTAAGCTTTTTATTGCTCATATTTTTTTTTTTTTACTTGTTTTGTGTTTTAGGATGGTTAATGTACAAATCTAAATAAAATAAGAGAGATATCTTAATATTTGGGTGGTTTAATAAGAAAATAAAAAAAGACGTTTTTTTTTTTTTACACCAAAATAATTTCCTCTTTTTCACTCCTGTCACAGATTTGGTGTTTTTTCAGCCTAGGACCTTATAAATTGGCATAAATTCTGCCATGCCAATCAACTTTATTATGCAATTTTACAAAGTTACCTATGTATAAGGCAAATATTTTCTCTAGAATATTTTCTATATATTTTTACTTTTATATACTAATTTTCTAAATTTTCCAAAATAAATATTCAAAATAATTGGTTTTTATTTTACTCCTAACATAATATTGAGAAATGGATGTTGTTAAATAAGAACCTGAAAGATTTGAAATATATTTATTAATAAGGAAGTTATATGGTCCGAAAGTTGAGGTCTCATTTATGGTACCACACTGGTAATGGTCCACCTGCTTTGGAACTTAGCCAACGCAGGGTTAATCCTATCCAAACACGGCGATTCCGTGAATCTAACATTTGGTCAGAAACAAGCACATTCACCAGCGTAAATAATTAAAGCAGACGGCTGAATCAATAGAATTAATGCGTCGAAACTGTGGGGCAGCTACGGGACTCCTTCCACCTTTCGGGTCACACATATAGTCCATCTTCCTCGAGTTGACCCATCAGCGAAACTCTTCAACATGACTTTTAAATTATAGTAAGGTTAAATAGCTTACTCTTCTTCGTAGCTGAAGCGCTGAATAACGACCTCAAGGATGTAATGGACTTGACGGAGAAGGCAGAGGCAATGCAACAACATACAATTGTCAACAGTCTCCTGCGAATACCACTAAAGCAGGGACACCTTAGCACTACATCTCAATCAGGCCAAGAAGGAGAAACACCGAATCTCTTTCTCCTTTCCCTCACCCAAGGGAGTAAGTCAGTTGCCGACACTGCCGTAAGTTTTGTCCTGCACATACAAGAATTTTTCTGTCGGGAGGCCGCACACAGAACTTCTGTCTTGTGGATTTTCTCCTTCGACGAAAGCACACACAACCAACGGGTAACTGCTGGACACGCCCACTCGCTCTCGCAAATATGAAAAACAAAAATCATACACCGACGAGAGGGTCCAACATACTTATCAGGAAACAACCTCCTAAACGAGGTGATTGAATAATCAGAGTGGAAACCCATGGCTAGAACCCATGCTGGCAGGGAACCTACCGACTCAGTCGGTAGGGTCCCTGCCAGCATGGGTTCTAGCCGTACAGGTGGTGGTTCAAATCCACACCCGGCCAGAAGCTGTTACCATAAAATGAATTCCAAAGTGGATATATAATCCCAAGATAGAATTCGGTATTAAATGCCATTCGTGGGTGATATTTACATTAATTAAAATCACGTGTGCTTGTGATATATGTTCATTAAAATAACCACGTGTTGCAAACTCACAATTCAGCTATCATGGTGGAGATGGGTTTATTTCAAGTCTATGAACAAATTCCTGAATTCGACAGGAATAAGTAGGGGATATTGTCATAAACTTTTAGTCTCTCTTGATAGCTGAGTCGGTAGGGTCCCTACCAGCATGGGTTCTAGCCGTACAGGTGGTGGTTTGAATCCCCACCCGGCCAGAAGCTGTTACCATAAAATGAATTCCAAAGTGGATATATAATCCCAAGATAGAATTCGGTATTAAATGCCATTCGTGGGTGATATTTACATTAATTAAAATCACGTGTGCTTGTGATATATGTTCATTAAAATAACCACGTGTTGGAAACTCACAATTCAGCTATCATGGTGGAGATGGGTTTATTTCAAGTCTATGAACAGATTCCTGAATTCGACAGGAATAAGTAGGGGGACTTGTCATAAACTTTTAGTCTCTCTTGATAGCTGAGTCGGTAGGGTCCCTGCCAGCATGGGTTCTAGCCGTACAGGTGGTGGTTCGAATCCCCACCCGGCCAGAAGCTGTTACCATAAAATGAATTCCAAAGTGGATATATAATCCCAAGATAGAATTCGGTATTAAATGCCATTCGTGGGTGATATTTACATTAATTAAAATCACGTGTGCTTGTGATATATGTTCATTAAAATAACCACGTGTTGCAAACTCACAATTCAGCTATCATGGTGGAGATGGGTTTATTTCAAGTCTATGAACAGATTCCTGAATTCGACAGGAATAAGTAGGGGGACTTGTCATAAACTTTTAGTCTCTCTTGATAGCTAAGTCGGTAGGGTCCCTGCCAGCATGGGTTCTAGCCGTACAGGTGGTGGTTCGAATCCCCACCCGGCCAGAAGCTGTTACCATAAAATGAATTCCAATGTGGATATATAATCCCAAGATAGAATTCGGTATTAAATGCCATTCGTGGGTGATATTTACATTAATTAAAATCACGTGTGCTTATGATATATGTTTATTAAAATAACCCCGTGTTGCAAACTCATGATTCAGCTATTATGGTGGATATTGGTTTATTTCAAGTCTATGAACAGATTCCTGAATTCGACAGGAATAAGTAGGGGGACTTGTCATAAACTTTTAGTCTCTCTTGATAGCTGAGTCGGTAGGGTCCCTGCCAGCATGGGTTCTAGCCGTACAGGTGGTGGTTCGAATCCCCACCCGGCCAGAAGCTGTTACCATAAAATGAATTCCAAAGTGGATATATAATCCCAAGATAGAATTCGGTATTAAATGCCATTCGTGGGTGATATTTAAATTAATTAAAATCACGTGTGCTTGTGATATATGTTCATTAAAATAACCACGTGTTGCAAACTCACAATTCAGCTATCATGGTGGAGATGGGTTTATTTCAAGTCTATGAACAGATTCCTGAATTTGACAGGAATAAGTAGGGGGACTTGTCATAAACTTTTAGTCTCTCTTGATAGCTGAGTCGGTAGGGTCCCTGCCAGCATGGGTTCTAGCCGTACAGGTGGTGGTTTGAATCCCCACTCAGCCAGCTGTTACCATAAAATGAATTCCAAAGTGGATATATAATCCCAAGATAGAATTCGGTATTAAATGCCATTCGTGGGTGATATTTACATTAATTAAAATCACGTGTGCTTGTGATATATGTTCATTAAAATAACCACGTGTTGCAAACTCACAATTCAGCTATCATGGTGGAGATGGGTTTATTTCAAGTCTATGAACAGATTCCTGAATTCGACAAGAATAAGTAGGGGGACTTTTCATAAACTTTTAGTCTCTCTTGATAGCTGAGTCGGTAGGGTCCCTGCCAGCATGGGTTCTAGCCGTACAGGTGGTGGTTCGAATCGCCACCCGGCCAGAAGCTGTTACCATAAAATGAATTCCAAAGTGGATATATAATCCCAAGATAGAATTCGGTATTAAATGCCATTCGTGGGTGATATTTACATTAATTAAAATCACGTGTGCTTGTGATATATGTTCATTAAAATAACCACGTGTTGCAAACTCACTATTCAGCTATCATGGTGGAGATGGGTTTATTTCAAGTCTATGAACAGATTCCTGAATTCGACAGGAATAAGTAGGGGGACTTGTCATAAACTTTTAGTCTCCCTTGATAGCTGAGTCGGTAGGGTCCCTGCCAGCATGGGTTCTAGCCGTACAGGTGGTGGTTCGAATCCCCACCCGGCCAGAAGCTGTTACCATAAAATGAATTCCAAAGTGGATATATAATCCCAAGATAGAATTCGGTATTAAATGCCATTCGTGGGTGATATTTACATTAATTAAAATCACGTGTGCTTGTGATATATGTTCATTAAAATAACCACGTGTTGCAAACTCACAATTCAGCTATCATGGTGGAGATGGGTTTATTTCAAGTCTATGAACAGATTCCTGAATTCGACAGGAATAAGTAGGGGGACTTGTCATAAACTTTTAGTCTCTCTTGATAGCTGAGTCGGTAGGGTCCCTGCCAGCATGGGTTCTAGCCGTACAGGTGGTGGTTCGAATCCCCACCCGGCCAGAAGCTGTTACCATAAAATGAATTCCAAAGTGGATATATAATCCCAAGATAGAATTCGGTATTAAATGCCATTCGTGGGTGATATTTACATTAATTAAAATCACGTGTGCTTGTGATATATGTTCATTAAAATAACCACGTGTTGCAAACTCACAATTCAGCTATCATGGTGGAGATGGGTTTATTTCAAGTCTATGAACAGATTCCTGAATTCGACAGGAATAAGTAGGGGGACTTGTCATAAACTTTTAGTCTCTCTTGATAGCTGAGTCGGTAGGGTCCCTGCCAGCATGGGTTCTAGCCGTACAGGTGATGGTTCGAATCCCCACCCGGCCAGAAGCTGTTACCATAAAATGAATTCCAAAGTGGATATATAATCCCAATATAGAATTCGGTATTAAATGCCATTCGTGGGTGATATTTACATTAATTAAAATCACGTGTGCTTGTGATATATGTTCATTAAAATAACCCCGTGTTGCAAACTCACAATTCAGCTATCATGGTGGAGATGGGTTTATTTCAAGTCTATGAACAGATTCCTGAATTCGACAGGAATAAGTAGGGGGACTTGTCATAAACTTTTAGTCTCTCTTGATAGCTGAGTCGGTAGGGTCCCTGCCAGCATGGGTTCTAGCCGTACAGTTGGTGGTTCGAATCCCCACCCGGCCAGAAGCTGTTACCATAAAATGAATTCCAAAGTGGATATATAATCCCAATATAGAATTCGGTATTAAATGCCATTCGTGGGTGATATTTACATTAATTAAAATCACGTGTGCTTGTGATATATGTTCATTAAAATAACCACGTGTTGCAAACTCACAATTCAGCTATCATGGTGGAGATGGGTTTATTTCAAGTCTATGAACAGATTCCTGAATTCGACAGGAATAAGTAGGGGGACTTGTCATAAACTTTTAGTCTCTCTTGATAGCTGAGTCGGTAGGGTCCCTGCCAGCATGGGTTCTAGCCGTACAGGCGGTGGTTCGAATCCCCACCCGGACAGAAGCTGTTACCATAAAATGAATTCCAAAGTGGATATATAATCCCAAGATAGAATTCGGTATTAAATGCCATTCGTGGGTGATATTTACATTAACCCTGGATAGGTACGATGGGTCGTTTGCAACCCCGAGCGTAAAAAAAAAAACAGGTTTTTCTCACGTGACCCACCCCCGTGACTGAATTTGTGGGTGATCGACCTGCAGGAGGTGTCTCCCCTACACGCTCTAGTAGTGTCCAGATGTGCATTGCTGTAGCTGTACTCCTTCCCCGATTTCTGAGACGCGTCGGGGTCGTTCGCGACCGAGTTTACCCTTCTAAGGTAGTTTGCATAATTATCAAAGTTATTACGTATTATGAAATTGTCGTAGAATGGTGCAACTTGTATAGGTTATCAGTTGTGGAAAGTCTTGGTGGATTGTTTGGCTACCATGTGCATGATTTTTTTTTTAGTTAAAATGTCGTTCATCACCACGAGGACCATTTTACCGCGAGTGCCCCTTTTTCATTTTTTTTTCATTTTTTTGCCAAGTCATTTTTCCGTAAGATATTGCCAAATAGGGTCGTAAAACTTTTGCTTGTTTAGTGTTGGAAAGTGTGTCTAGATGATCTGGCTACCCATGCATGACTTTGTTTTTGTCAGATACGACGTAGTTATTGGTATATTGGGTATTTAACTGCGGTTACCAATTTCTGTTTTTTTTTCAATATTTGTAAAAATTACTACGTAGTAAGGAATTGCCGTATATTATTCATTTTTTTTTTCATGTTTATGTGTTAGAAAGTGTGCCTTGATGGTTGGGCTAACACGTGCATGTCTTTTTTTTTATCTGAGATGCCGTATATTAGAATGTCGGGCATTTTACCGCGAGTGTCCCTTTTTCCTTTTTTTTCATTTTTTTGCCAAGTCATTTTTCCGTAAGATATTGCGAAATAGTATCGTAAAACTCTTGCTTTTTTAGTGTTGGAAAGTGTGTCTAGATGATCTGGCTACCCATGCGGGATTTTGTTTTTGTCAGATACGACGTAGTTATTGGTATATTGGGTATTTAACTGCGGTTGCCAATTTCTGTTTTTTTTCAATATTTGTAAAAATTTACTACGTAGTAAGGAATTGCCGTATATTATTGATTTTTTTTTCATGTTTGTGTTAGAAAGTGTGCCTTGATGGTTGGGCTAACACGTGCATGTCTTTTTTTTTATCTGAGATGCCGTATATTAGAATGTTGGGCATTTTTCCGCGAGTGCCCCTTTTTATTTGTTTTGCATTTTTTTGCTTAGTCATGTTACCGTAAGGAATTGGCAAGTAGTGTCGCAAAACTTATATTTTTATAGTGTTGGAAAGTGTTTCTAGATGATCTGGCTACCCATGCCTATTTTTTTTTTTAGCCAGATATGGCGTATATATAAGTATGTGTTCGATTTTCCTGTGATTGCCATTTTTTCGTTTTTTCCCATTTCTTTCAAAATTACTACGTACTAAGGAACTATCACAGAGTAATATTTCATTTATATGTTTATTTGTCGGAAAATGTGCCTTGATGGTTTGCCTAGCACGTGGCTGAAATTTTTTTTTTCTGAAATGCCGTATATTAGAATGGCCATTTTTCCACGATTGCCCCTTTTTATTTGTTTTGCATTTTTTTGCTTAGTCATGTTACCGTAAGGAATTGGCAAGTAGTGTCTCAAAACTTATAATTTTATAGTGTTGGAAAGTGTTTCTAGATGATCTGGCTACCCATGCCTATCTTCTTTTTTTAGCCAGATATGGCGTATATATAGGTATGTGTTCGATTTTCCTGTGATTGCTATTTTTTCGTTTTTTCCCATTTCTTTCAAAATTACTACGTACTAAGGAACTATCACAGAGTAATTATTCATTTGGATGATTATATGTCGGAAAATGTGCCTTGATGGTTTGCCTAGCACGTGGCTGAATTTTTTTTTTCTGAAATGCCGTATATTAGAATGTTAGCCATTTTTCCGCGAGTGCCCCTTTTTATTTGTTTTGCATTTTTTTGCTTAGTCATGTTACCGTATGGAATTGGCAATTAGTGTCGCAAAACTTATACTTTTATAGTGTTGGAAAGTGTTTCTAGATGATCTGGCTACCCATGCCTATCTTTTTTTTAGCCAGATATGGCGTATATATAGGAATGTGTTCGATTTTCCGGTGATTGCCATTTTTTCGTTTTTTCCCAATTCTTTCAAAATTACTACGTACTAAGGAACTATCACAGAGTAATGATTCTTCTAGATGTTTATTTGTCGGAAAATTTTGTTTACTTTTTTTTGATTGAATATCATCAAATTTTTTTAGCTAAAATATTATATTGTTTTACATTTTTTTTTTTTCGATTTTATTTCCCTTTAAAAAAAAATTTTTTTTTGTCAGAATTTTAATTTTATAGTCGTAAAATAATCGACAATTATCCAGCAACCCACCATACAATTTTTATGCATATCCAATAATAATTAGATTAGTAAATAACACCTTGAAATTGACATACCCTTCCTACATTTCAAGTGGCAGATTAGGGAGTCTGAGTCAGTGTGGTTGGCGGCCATTTTGTGGACATATCCGAAGCGTAAGCTGCCCTATCTATATATATTCTTGTTCCCTATAGAATTTGTGATATTTTGGTATATTTTTACCTGCATAAATATCATATTATATATTAAATATACGTATTTTTTTACGAAATTTCTAAGTACTCAAAAAATTACCTTTAGATATGGCCCCTGATATAAATGTAATTTACAAAATAATGAAGATTTTTTTACATATTTCTATTTTAGGATAACATATGTTTATTCCCTAAAAAAATTAGTCACTTCCTATTTCATTTGGATACCCAAAAAAATTCATGAAATTTGGACAAATTTTTTTGGCCAAAAAAAGTTACCCTATTTTTCTCATTTCAGATCTTCACCTCCATGGGTCTGACTTCATCCAAAATACATCAAGATGTGTCCTAAACATTCAAGAATCTATTCCTAAAAGGATTTGTGTATATATGTATAAACTTTTTTTTTATGAATTTTTATGTCAGGTCTTTTTTTTTTCTACTTAATTTTTTAAAATATTTATAATAAATAGTTTTTCTGCAGATGAGTAGTATTTATCTTTACAGTTGTTTTAAGCATTCATTGACGTTTTTTTGGCAAAAGAAAAAAGGAGGTTACTGCAAAAACTGATTTTTCAAGAATTTTTTTTGGCGTCGGGGTCGTTCGCGTCCGAGTATACCCTTAAAGGGGTGTCCGAGGAGCGTACCTATCCAGGGTTAATTAAAATCACGTGTGCTTGTGATATATGTTCATTAAAATAACCACGTGTTGCAAACTCACAATTCAGCTATCATGGTGGAGATGGGTTTATTTCAAGTCTATGAACAGATTCCTGAATTCGACAGGAATAAGTAGGGGGACTTGTCATAAACTTTTAGTCTCTCTTGATAGCTGAGTCGGTAGGGTCCCTGCCAGCATGGGTTCTAGCCGTACAGGTGGTGGTTCGAATCCCCACCCGGCCAGAAGCTGTTACCATAAAATGAATTCCAAAGTGGATATATAATCCAAAGATAGAATTCGGTATTAAATGCCATTCGTGGGTGATATTTACATTAATTAAAATCACGTGTGCTTGTGATATATGTTCATTAAAATAACCACGTGTTGCAAACTCACAATTCAGCTATCATGGTGGAGATGGGTTTATTTCAAGTCTATGAACAGATTCCTGAATTCGACAAGAATAAGTAGGGGGACTTTTCATAAACTTTTAGTCTCTCTTGATAGCTGAGTCGGTAGGGTCCCTGCCAGCATGGGTTCTAGCCGTACAGGTGGTGGTTTGAATCCCCACTCAGCCAGCTGTTACCATAAAATGAATTCCAAAGTGGATATATAATCCCAAGATAGAATTCGGTATTAAACGCCATTCGTGGGTGATATTTACATTAATTAAAATCACGTGTGCTTGTGATATATGTTCATTAAAATAACCACGTGTTGCAAACTCACAATTCAGCTATCATGGTGGAGATGGGTTTATTTCAAGTCTATGAACAGATTCCTGAATTCGACAGGAATAACTAGGGGGACTTTTCATAAACTTTTAGTCTCTCTTGATAGCTGAGTCGGTAGGGTCCCTGCCAGCATAGGTTCTAGCCGTACAGGTGGTGGTTCGAATCCCCACCCGGCCAGAAGCTGTTACCATAAAATGAATTCCAAAGTGGATATATAATCCCAAGATAGAATTCGGTATTAAATGCCATTCGTGGGTGATATTTACATTAATTAAAATCACGTGTGCTTGTGATATATGTTCATTAAAATAACCACGTGTTGCAAACTCACTATTCAGCTATCATGGTGGAGATGGGTTTATTTCAAGTCTATGAACAGATTCCTGAATTCGACAGGAATAAGTAGGGGGACTTGTCATAAACTTTTAGTCTCTCTTGATAGCTGAGTCGGTAGGGTCCCTGCCAGCATGGGTTCTAGCCGTACAGGTGGTGGTTCGAATCCCCACCCGGCCAGAAGCTGTTACCATAAAATGAATTCCAAAGTGGATATATAATCCCAAGATAGAATTCGGTATTAAATGCCATTCGTGGGTGATATTTACATTAATTAAAATCACGTGTGCTTGTGATATATGTTCATTAAAATAACCACTTGTTGCAAACTCACAATTCAGCTATCATGGTGGAGATGGGTTTATTTCAAGTCTATGAACAGATTCCTGAATTCGACAGGAATAAGTAGGGGGACTTGTCATAAACTTTTAGTCTCTCTTGATAGCTGAGTCGGTAGGGTCCCAGCCAGCATGGGTTCCAGCCGTACAGGTGGTGGTTCGAATCCCCACCCGGCCAGAAGCTGTTACCATAAAATGAATTCCAAAGTGGATATATAATCCCAAGATAGAATTCGGTATTAAATGCCATTCGTGGGTGATATTTACATTAATTAAAATCACGTGTGCTTGTGATATATGTTCATTAAAATAACCACGTGTTGGAAACTCACAATTCAGCTATCATGGTGGAGATGGGTTTATTTCAAGTCTATGAACAGATTCCTGAATTCGACAGGAATAAGTAGGGGGACTTGTCATAAACTTTTAGTCTCTCTTGATAGCTGAGTCGGTAGGGTCCCTGCCAGCATGGGTTCTAGCCGTACAGGTGGTGGTTCGAATCCCCACCCGGCCAGAAGCTGTTACCATAAAATGAATTCCAAAGTGGATATATAATCCCAAGATAGAATTCGGTATTAAATGCCATTCGTGGGTGATATTTACATTAATTAAAATCATGTGTGCTTGTGATATATGTTCATTAAAATAACCACGTGTTGCAAACTCACAATTCAGCTATCATGGTGGAGATGGGTTTATTTCAAGTCTATGAACAGATTCCTGAATTCGACAGGAATAAGTAGGGGGACTTGTCATAAACTTTTAGTCTCTCTTGATAGCTGAGTCGGTAGGGTCCCTGCCAGCATGGGTTCTAGCCGTACAGGTGGTGGTTCGAATCCCCACCCGGCCAGAAGCTGTTACCATAAAATGAATTCCAAAGTGGATATATAATCCCAAGATAGAATTCGGTATTAAATGCCATTCGTGGGTGATATTTACATTAATTAAAATCACGTGTGCTTGTGATATATGTTCATTAAAATAACCACGTGTTGCAAACTCACAATTCAGCTATCATGGTGGAGATGGGTTTATTTCAAGTCTATGAACAGATTCCTGAATTCGACAGGAATAAGTAGGGGAACTTGTCATAAACTTTTAGTCTCTCTTGATAGCTGAGTCGGTAGGGTCCCTGCCAGCATGGGTTCTAGCCGTACAGGTGGTGGTTCGAATCCCCACCCGGCCAGAAGCTGTTACCATAAAATGAATTCCAAAGTGGATATATAATCCCAATATAGAATTCGGTATTAAATGCCATTCGTGGGTGATATTTACATTAATTAAAATCACGTGTGCTTGTGATATATGTTCATTAAAATAACCCCGTGTTGCAAACTCACAATTCAGCTATCATGGTGGAGATGGGTTTATTTCAAGTCTATGAACAGATTCCTGAATTCGACAGGAATAAGTAGGGGGACTTGTCATAAACTTTTAGTCTCTCTTGATAGCTGAGTCGGTAGGGTCCCTGCCAGCAAGGGTTCTAGCCGTACAGGTGGTGGTTCGAATCCCCACCCGGCCAGAAGCTGTTACCATAAAATGAATTCCAAAGTGGATATATAATCCCAAGATAGAATTCGGTATTAAATGCCATTCGTGGGTGATATTTACATTAATTAAAATCATGTGTGCTTGTGATATATGTTCATTAAAATAACCACGTGTTGGAAACTCACAATTCAGCTATCATGGTGGAGATGGGTTTATTTCAAGTCTATGAACAGATTCCTGAATTCGACAGGAATAAGTAGGGGGACTTGTCATAAACTTTTAGTCTCTCTTGATAGCTGAGTCGGTAGGGTCCCTGCCAGCATGGGTTCTAGCCGTACAGGTGGTGGTTCGAATCCCCACCCGGCCAGAAGCTGTTACCATAAAATGAATTCCAAAGTGGATATATAATCCCAAGATAGAATTCGGTATTAAATTCCATTCGTGGTTGATATTTACATTAATTAAAATCACGTGTGCTTGTGATATATGTTCATTAAAATAACCATGTGTTGCAAACTCACAATTCCGCTATCATGGTGGAGATGGGTTTATTTCAAGTCTATGAACAGATTCCTGAATTCGACAGGAATAAGTAGGGGGACTTGTCATAAACTTTTAGTCTCTCTTGATAGCTGAGTCGGTAGGGTCCCTGCCAGCATGGGTTCTAGCCGTACAGGTGGTGGTTCGAATCCCCACCCGGCCAGAAGCTGTTACCATAAAATGAATTCCAAAGTGGATATATAATCCCAAGATAGAATTCGGTATTAAATGCCATTCGTGGGTGATATTTACATTAATTAAAATCACGTGTGCTTGTGATATATGTTCATTAAAATAACCACGTGTTGCAAACTCACAATTCAGCTATCATGGTGGAGATGGGTTTATTTCAAGTCTATGAACAGATTCCTGAATTCGACAGGAATAAGTAGGGGGACTTGTCATAAACTTTTAGTCTCTCTTGATAGCTGAGTCGGTAGGGTCCCTGCCAGCATGGGTTCTAGCCGTACAGGTGATGGTTCGAATCCCCACCCGGCCAGAAGCTGTTACCATAAAATGAATTCCAAAGTGGATATATAATCCCAAGATAGAATTCGGTATTAAATGCCATTCGTGGGTGATATTTACATTAATTAAAATCACGTGTGCTTGTGATATATGTTCATTAAAATAACCCCGTGTTGCAAACTCACAATTCAGCTATCATGGTGGAGATGGGTTTATTTCAAGTCTATGAACAGATTCCTGAATTCGCAAGTCTATGAACAGATTCCTGAATTCGACAGGAATAAGTAGGGGGACTTGTCATAAACTTTTAATCTCTTTTGATATCTGAGTCGGTAGGGTCCCTGCCAGCAAGGGTTCTAGCCCTACAGGTGGTGGTTCGAATCCCCACCCGGCCAGAAGCTGTTACCATAAAATGAATTCCAAAGTGGATATATAATCCCAAGATAGAATCCGGTATTAAATGCCATTCGTGGGTGATATTTACATTAATTAAAATCATGTGTGCTTGTGATATATGTTCATTAAAATAACCACGTGTTGCAAACTCACAATTCAGCTATCATGGTGGAGATGGGTTTATTTCAAGTCTATGAACAGATTCCTGAATTCGACAGGAATAAGTAGGGGGACTTGTCATAAACTTTTAGTCTCTCTTGATAGCTGAGTCGGTAGGGTCCCTGCCAGCATGGGTTCTAGCCGTACAGGTGGTGGTTCGAATCCCCACCCGGCCAGAAGCTGTTACCATAAAATGAATTCCAAAGTGGATATATAATCCCAATATAGAATTCGGTATTAAATGCCATTCGTGGGTGATATTTACATTAATTAAAATCACGTGTGCTTGTGATATATGTTCATTAAAATAACCACGTGTTGCAAACTCACAATTCAGCTATCATGGTGGAGATGGGTTTATTTCAAGTCTATGAACAGATTCCTGAATTCGACAGGAATAAGTAGGGGGACTTGTCATAAACTTTTAGTCTCTCTTGATAGCTGAGTCGGTAGGGTCCCTGCCAGCAAGGGTTCTAGCCGTACAGGTGGTGGTTCGAATCCCCACCCGGCCAGAAGCTGTTACCATAAAATGAATTCCAAAGTGGATATATAATCCCAAGATAGAATTCGGTATTAAATGCCATTCGTGGGTGATATTTACATTAATTAAAATCATGTGTGCTTGTGATATATGTTCATTAAAATAACCACGTGTTGCAAACTCACAATTCAGCTATCATGGTGGAGATGGGTTTATTTCAAGTCTATGAACAGATTCCTGAATTCGACAGGAATAAGTAGGGGGACTTGTCATAAACTTTTAGTCTCTCTTGATAGCTGAGTCGGTAGGGTCCCTGCCAGCATGGGTTCTAGCCGTACAGGTGGTGGTTCGAATCCCCACCCGGCCAGAAGCTGTTACCATAAAATGAATTCCAAAGTGGATATATAATCCCAAGATAGAATTCGGTATTAAATGCCATTCGTGGGTGATATTTACATTAATTAAAATCACGTGTGCTTGTGATATATGTTCATTAAAATAACCACGTGTTGCAAACTCACAATTCAGCTATCATGGTGGAGATGGGTTTATTTCAAGTCTATGAACAGATTCCTGAATTCGATAGGAATAAGTAGGGGGACTTGTCATAAACTTTTAGTCTCTCTTGATAGCTGAGTCGGTAGGGTCCCTGCCAGCATGGGTTCTAGCCGTACAGGTGGTGGTTCGAATCCCCACCCGGCCAGAAGCTGTTACCATAAAATGAATTCCAAAGTGGATATATAATCCCAATATAGAATTCGGTATTAAATGCCATTCGTGGGTGATATTTACATTAATTAAAATCACGTGTGCTTGTGATATATGTTCATTAAAATAACCCCGTGTTGGAAACTCACAATTCAGCTATCATGGTGGAGATGGGTTTATTTCAAGTCTATGAACAGATTCCTGAATTCGACAGGAATAAGTAGGGGGACTTGTCATAAACTTTTAGTCTCTCTTGATAGCTGAGTCGGTAGGGTCCCTGCCAGCAAGGGTTCTAGCCGTACAGGTGGTGGTTCGAATCCCCACCCGGCCAGAAGCTGTTACCATAAAATGAATTCCAAAGTGGATATATAATCCCAAGATAGAATTCGGTATTAAATGCCATTCGTGGGTGATATTTACATTAATTAAAATCATGTGTGCTTGTGATATATGTTCATTAAAATAACCACGTGTTGCAAACTCACAATTCAGCTATCATGGTGGAGATGGGTTTATTTCAAGTCTATGAACAGATTCCTGAATTCGACAGGAATAAGTAGGGGGACTTGTCATAAACTTTTAGTCTCTCTTGATAGCTGAGTCGGTAGGGTCCCAGCCAGCATGGGTTCTAGCCGTACAGGTGGTGGTTCGAATCCCCACCCGGCCAGAAGCTGTTACCATAAAATGAATTCCAAAGTGGATATATAATCCCAAGATAGAATTCGGTATTAAATGCCATTCGTGGGTGATATTTACATTAATTAAAATCACGTGTGCTTGTGATATATGTTCATTAAAATAACCACGTGTTGCAAACTCACAATTCAGCTATCATGGTGGAGATGGGTTTATTTCAAGTCTATGAACAGATTCCTGAATTCGACAGGAATAAGTAGGGGGACTTGTCATAAACTTTTAGTCTCTCTTGATAGCTGAGTCGGTAGGGTCCCTGCCAGCATGGGTTCTAGCCGTACAGGTGGTGGTTCGAATCCCCACCCGGCCAGAAGCTGTTACCATAAAATGAATTCCAAAGTGGATATATAATCCCAAGATAGAATTCGGTATTAAATGCCATTCGTGGGTGATATTTACATTAATTAAAATCACGTGTGCTTGTGATATATGTTCATTAAAATAACCACGTGTTGCAAACTCACAATTCAGCTATCATGGTGGAGATGGGTTTATTTCAAGTCTATGAACAGATTCCTGAATTCGCAAGTCTATGAACAGATTCCTGAATTCGACAGGAATAAGTAGGGGGACTTGTCATAAACTTTTAATCTCTTTTGATATCTGAGTCGGTAGGGTCCCTGCCAGCAAGGGTTCTAGCCCTACAGGTGGTGGTTCGAATCCCCACCCGGCCAGAAGCTGTTACCATAAAATGAATTCCAAAGTGGATATATAATCCCAAGATAGAATCCGGTATTAAATGCCATTCGTGGGTGATATTTACATTAATTAAAATCATGTGTGCTTGTGATATATGTTCATTAAAATAACCACGTGTTGCAAACTCACAATTCAGCTATCATGGTGGAGATGGGTTTATTTCAAGTCTATGAACAGATTCCTGAATTCGACAGGAATAAGTAGGGGGACTTGTCATAAACTTTTAGTCTCTCTTGATAGCTGAGTCGGTAGGGTCCCTGCCAGCATGGGTTCTAGCCGTACAGGTGGTGGTTCGAATCCCCACCCGGCCAGAAGCTGTTACCATAAAATGAATTCCAAAGTGGATATATAATCCCAATATAGAATTCGGTATTAAATGCCATTCGTGGGTGATATTTACATTAATTAAAATCACGTGTGCTTGTGATATATGTTCATTAAAATAACCCCGTGTTGGAAACTCACAATTCAGCTATCATGGTGGAGATGGGTTTATTTCAAGTCTATGAACAGATTCCTGAATTCGACAGGAATAAGTAGGGGGACTTGTCATAAACTTTTAGTCTCTCTTGATAGCTGAGTCGGTAGGGTCCCTGCCAGCATGGGTTCTAGCCGTACAGGTGGTGGTTCGAATCCCCACCCGGCCAGAAGCTGTTACCATAAAATGAATTCCAAAGTGGATATATAATCCCAAGATAGAATTCGGTATTAAATGCCATTCGTGGGTGATATTTACATTAATTAAAATCACGTGTGCTTGTGATATATGTTCATTAAAATAACCACGTGTTGCAAACTCACAATTCAGCTATCATGGTGGAGATGGGTTTATTTCAAGTCTATGAACAGATTCCTGAATTCGACAGGAATAAGTAGGGGGACTTGTCATAAACTTTTAGTCTCTCTTGATAGCTGAGTCGGTAGGGTCCCTGCCAGCATGGGTTCTAGCCGTACAGGTGGTGGTTCGAATCCCCACCCGGCCAGAAGCTGTTACCATAAAATGAATTCCAAAGTGGATATATAATCCCAAGATAGAATTCGGTATTAAATGCCATTCGTGGGTGATATTTACATTAATTCAAATCACGTGTGCTTGTGATATATGTTCATTAAAATAACCACGTGTTGGAAACTCACAATTCAGCTATCATGGTGGAGATGGGTTTATTTCAAGTCTATGAACAGATTCCTGAATTCGACAGGAATAAGTAGGGGGACTTGTCATAAACTTTTAGTCTCTCTTGATAGCTGAGTCGGTAGGGTCCCTGCCAGCATGGGTTCTAGCCGTACAGGTGGTGGTTCGAATCCCCACCCGGCCAGAAGCTGTTACCATAAAATGAATTCCAAAGTGGATATATAATCCCAAGATAGAATTCGGTATTAAATGCCATTCGTGGGTGATATTTACATTAATTAAAATCATGTGTGCTTGTGATATATGTTCATTAAAATAACCACGTGTTGCAAACTCACAATTCAGCTATCATGGTGGAGATGGGTTTATTTCAAGTCTATAAACAGATTCCTGAATTCGACAGGAATAAGTAGGGGGACTTGTCATAAACTTTTAGTCTCTCTTGATAGCTGAGTCGGTAGGGTCCCTGTCAGCATGGGTTCTAGCCGTACAGGTGGTGGTTCGAATCCCCACCCGGCCAGAAGCTGTTACCATAAAATGAATTCCTAAGTGGATATATAATCCCAAGATAGAATTCGGTATTAAATGCCATTCGTGGGTGATATTTACATTAAATAAAATCACGTGTGCTTGTGATATATGTTCATTAAAATAACCACGTGTTGCAAACTCACAATTCAGCTATCATGGTGGAGATGGGTTTATTTCAAGTCTATGAACAGATTCCTGAATTCGACAGGAATAAGTAGGGGAACTTGTCATAAACTTTTAGTCTCTCTTGATAGCTGAGTCGGTAGGGTCCCTGCCAGCATGGGTTCTAGCCGTACAGGTGGTGGTTCGAATCCCCACCCGGCCAGAAGCTGTTACCATAAAATGAATTCCAAAGTGGATATATAATCCCAATATAGAATTCGGTATTAAATGCCATTCGTGGGTGATATTTACATTAATTAAAATCACGTGTGCTTGTGATATATGTTCATTAAAATAACCCCGTGTTGCAAACTCACAATTCAGCTATCATGGTGGAGATGGGTTTATTTCAAGTCTATGAACAGATTCCTGAATTCGACAGGAATAAGTAGGGGGACTTGTCATAAACTTTTAGTCTCTCTTGATAGCTGAGTCGGTAGGGTCCCTGCCAGCAAGGGTTCTAGCCGTACAGGTGGTGGTTCGAATCCCCACCCGGCCAGAAGCTGTTACCATAAAATGAATTCCAAAGTGGATATATAATCCCAAGATAGAATTCGGTATTAAATGCCATTCGTGGGTGATATTTACATTAATTAAAATCATGTGTGCTTGTGATATATGTTCATTAAAATAACCACGTGTTGCAAACTCACAATTCAGCTATCATGGTGGAGATGGGTTTATTTCAAGTCTATGAACAGATTCCTGAATTCGACAGGAATAAGTAGGGGGACTTGTCATAAACTTTTAGTCTCTCTTGATAGCTGAGTCGGTAGGGTCCCTGCCAGCATGGGTTCTAGCCGTACAGGTGGTGGTTCGAATCCCCACCCGGCCAGAAGCTGTTACCATAAAATGAATTCCAAAGTGGATATATAATCCCAAGATAGAATTCGGTATTAAATTCCATTCGTGGGTGATATTTACATTAATTAAAATCACGTGTGCTTGTGATATATGTTCATTAAAATAACCACGTGTTGCAAACTCACAATTCAGCTATCATGGTGGAGATGGGTTTATTTCAAGTCTATGAACAGATTCCTGAATTCGACAGGAATAAGTAGGGGGACTTGTCATAAACTTTTAGTCTCTCTTGATAGCTGAGTCGGTAGGGTCCCTGCCAGCATGGGTTCTAGCCGTACAGGTGGTGGTTCGAATCCCCACCCGGCCAGAAGCTGTTACCATAAAATGAATTCCAAAGTGGATATATAATCCCAAGATAGAATTCGGTATTAAATGCCATTCGTGGGTGATATTTACATTAATTAAAATCACGTGTGCTTGTGATATATGTTCATTAAAATAACCACGTGTTGCAAACTCACAATTCAGCTATCATGGTGGAGATGGGTTTATTTCAAGTCTATGAACAGATTCCTGAATTCGACAGGAATAAGTAGGGGGACTTGTCATAAACTTTTAGTCTCTCTTGATAGCTGAGTCGGTAGGGTCCCTGCCAGCATGGGTTCTAGCCGTACAGGTGGTGGTTCGAATCCCCACCCGGCCAGAAGCTGTTACCATAAAATGAATTCCAAAGTGGATATATAATCCCAAGATAGAATTCGGTATTAAATGCCATTCGTGGGTGATATTTACATTAATTAAAATCACGTGTGCTTGTGATATATGTTCATTAAAATAACCCCGTGTTGCAAACTCACAATTCAGCTATCATGGTGGAGATGGGTTTATTTCAAGTCTATGAACAGATTCCTGAATTCGACAGGAATAAGTAGGGGGACTTGTCATAAACTTTTAGTCTCTCTTGATAGCTGAGTCGGTAGGGTCCCTGCCAGCATGGGTTCTAGCCGTACAGGTGGTGGTTCGAATCCCCACCCGGCCAGAAGCTGTTACCATAAAATGAATTCCAAAGTGGATATATAATCCCAAGATAGAATTCGGTATTAAATGCCATTCGTGGGTGATATTTACATTAATTAAAATCACGTGTGCTTGTGATATATGTTCATTAAAATAACCCCGTGTTGCAAACTCACAATTCAGCTATCATGGTGGAGATGGGTTTATTTCAAGTCTATGAACAGATTCCTGAATTCGCAAGTCTATGAACAGATTCCTGAATTCGACAGGAATAAGTAGGGGGACTTGTCATAAACTTTTAATCTCTTTTGATATCTGAGTCGGTAGGGTCCCTGCCAGCAAGGGTTCTAGCCCTACAGGTGGTGGTTCGAATCCCCACCCGGCCAGAAGCTGTTACCATAAAATGAATTCCAAAGTGGATATATAATCCCAAGATAGAATCCGGTATTAAATGCCATTCGTGGGTGATATTTACATTAATTAAAATCATGTGTGCTTGTGATATATGTTCATTAAAATAACCACGTGTTGCAAACTCACAATTCAGCTATCATGGTGGAGATGGGTTTATTTCAAGTCTATGAACAGATTCCTGAATTCGACAGGAATAAGTAGGGGGACTTGTCATAAACTTTTAGTCTCTCTTGATAGCTGAGTCGGTAGGGTCCCTGCCAGCATGGGTTCTAGCCGTACAGGTGGTGGTTCGAATCCCCACCCGGCCAGAAGCTGTTACCATAAAATGAATTCCAAAGTGGATATATAATCCCAATATAGAATTCGGTATTAAATGCCATTCGTGGGTGATATTTACATTAATTAAAATCACGTGTGCTTGTGATATATGTTCATTAAAATAACCCCGTGTTGCAAACTCACAATTCAGCTATCATGGTGGAGATGGGTTTATTTCAAGTCTATGAACAGATTCCTGAATTCGACAGGAATAAGTAGGGGGACTTGTCATAAACTTTTAGTCTCTCTTGATAGCTGAGTCGGTAGGGTCCCTGCCAGCAAGGGTTCTAGCCGTACAGGTGGTGGTTCGAATCCCCACCCGGCCAGAAGCTGTTACCATAAAATGAATTCCAAAGTGGATATATAATCCCAAGATAGAATTCGGTATTAAATGCCATTCGTGGGTGATATTTACATTAATTAAAATCATGTGTGCTTGTGATATATGTTCATTAAAATAACCACGTGTTGCAAACTCACAATTCAGCTATCATGGTGGAGATGGGTTTATTTCAAGTCTATGAACAGATTCCTGAATTCGACAGGAATAAGTAGGGGGACTTGTCATAAACTTTTAGTCTCTCTTGATAGCTGAGTCGGTAGGGTCCCTGCCAGCATGGGTTTTAGCCGTACAGGTGGTGGTTCGAATCCCCACCCGGCCAGAAGCTGTTACCATAAAATGAATTCCAAAGTGGATATATAATCCCAAGATAGAATTCGGTATTAAATGCCATTCGTGGGTGATATTTACATTAATTCAAATCACGTGTGCTTGTGATATATGTTCATTAAAATAACCACGTGTTGCAAACTCACAATTCAGCTATCATGGTGGAGATGGGTTTATTTCAAGTCTATGAACAGATTCCTGAATTCGACAGGAATAAGTAGGGGGACTTGTCATAAACTTTTAGTCTCTCTTGATAGCTGAGTCGGTAGGGTCCCTGCCAGCATGGGTTCTAGCCGTACAGGTGGTGGTTCGAATCCCCACCCGGCCAGAAGCTGTTACCATAAAATGAATTCCAAAGTGGATATATAATCCCAATATAGAATTCGGTATTAAATGCCATTCGTGGGTGATATTTACATTAATTAAAATCACGTGTGCTTGTGATATATGTTCATTAAAATAACCCCGTGTTGCAAACTCACAATTCAGCTATCATGGTGGAGATGGGTTTATTTCAAGTCTATGAACAGATTCCTGAATTCGACAGGAATAAGTAGGGGGACTTGTCATAAACTTTTAGTCTCTCTTGATAGCTGAGTCGGTAGGGTCCCTGCCAGCAAGGGTTCTAGCCGTACAGGTGGTGGTTCGAATCCCCACCCGGCCAGAAGCTGTTACCATAAAATGAATTCCAAAGTGGATATATAATCCCAAGATAGAATTCGGTATTAAATGCCATTCGTGGGTGATATTTACATTAATTAAAATCATGTGTGCTTGTGATATATGTTCATTAAAATAACCACGTGTTGCAAACTCACAATTCAGCTATCATGGTGGAGATGGGTTTATTTCAAGTCTATGAACAGATTCCTGAATTCGACAGGAATAAGTAGGGGGACTTGTCATAAACTTTTAGTCTCTCTTGATAGCTGAGTCGGTAGGGTCCCTGCCAGCATGGGTTCTAGCCGTACAGGTGGTGGTTCGAATCCCCACCCGGCCAGAAGCTGTTACCATAAAATGAATTCCAAAGTGGATATATAATCCCAAGATAGAATTCGGTATTAAATGCCATTCGTGGGTGATATTTACATTAATTAAAATCACGTGTGCTTGTGATATATGTTCATTAAAATAACCACGTGTTGCAAACTCACAATTCAGCTATCATGGTGGAGATGGGTTTATTTCAAGTCTATGAACAGATTCCTGAATTCGATAGGAATAAGTAGGGGGACTTGTCATAAACTTTTAGTCTCTCTTGATAGCTGAGTCGGTAGGGTCCCTGCCAGCAAGGGTTCTAGCCGTACAGGTGGTGGTTCGAATCCCCACCCGGCCAGAAGCTGTTACCATAAAATGAATTCCAAAGTGGATATATAATCCCAAGATAGAATTCGGTATTAAATGCCATTCGTGGGTGATATTTACATTAATTAAAATCACGTGTGCTTGTGATATATGTTCATTAAAATAACCCCGTGTTGCAAACTCACAATTCAGCTATCATGGTGGAGATGGGTTTATTTCAAGTCTATGAACAGATTCCTGAATTCGACAGGAATAAGTAGGGGGACTTGTCATAAACTTTTAGTCTCTCTTGATAGCTGAGTCGGTAGGGTCCCTGCCAGCAAGGGTTCTAGCCGTACAGGTGGTGGTTCGAATCCCCACCCGGCCAGAAGCTGTTACCATAAAATGAATTCCAAAGTGGATATATAATCCCAAGATAGAATTCGGTATTAAATGCCATTCGTGGGTGATATTTACATTAATTAAAATCATGTGTGCTTGTGATATATGTTCATTAAAATAACCACGTGTTGCAAACTCACAATTCAGCTATCATGGTGGAGATGGGTTTATTTCAAGTCTATGAACAGATTCCTGAATTCGACAGGAATAAGTAGGGGGACTTGTCATAAACTTTTAGTCTCTCTTGATAGCTGAGTCGGTAGGGTCCCTGCCAGCATGGGTTCTAGCCGTACAGGTGGTGGTTCGAATCCCCACCCGGCCAGAAGCTGTTACCATAAAATGAATTCCAAAGTGGATATATAATCCCAAGATAGAATTCGGTATTAAATGCCATTCGTGGGTGATATTTACATTAATTAAAATCACGTGTGCTTGTGATATATGTTCATTAAAATAACCACGTGTTGCAAACTCACAATTCAGCTATCATGGTGGAGATGGGTTTATTTCAAGTCTATGAACAGATTCCTGAATTCGACAGGAATAAGTAGGGGGACTTGTCATAAACTTTTAGTCTCTCTTGATAGCTGAGTCGGTAGGGTCCCTGCCAGCATGGGTTCTAGCCGTACAGGTGGTGGTTCGAATCCCCACCCGGCCAGAAGCTGTTACCATAAAATGAATTCCAAAGTGGATATATAATCCCAAGATAGAATTCGGTATTAAATGCCATTCGTGGGTGATATTTACATTAATTAAAATCACGTGTGCTTGTGATATATGTTCATTAAAATAACCACGTGTTGCAAACTCACAATTCAGCTATCATGGTGGAGATGGGTTTATTTCAAGTCTATGAACAGATTCCTGAATTCGACAGGAATAAGTAGGGGGACTTGTCATAAACTTTTAGTCTCTCTTGATAGCTGAGTCGGTAGGGTCCCTGCCAGCATGGGTTCTAGCCGTACAGGTGGTGGTTCGAATCCCCACCCGGCCAGAAGCTGTTACCATAAAATGAATTCCAAAGTGGATATATAATCCCAAGATAGAATTCGGTATTAAATGCCATTCGTGGGTGATATTTACATTAATTAAAATCACGTGTGCTTGTGATATATGTTCATTAAAATAACCCCGTGTTGCAAACTCACAATTCAGCTATCATGGTGGAGATGGGTTTATTTCAAGTCTATGAACAGATTCCTGAATTCGCAAGTCTATGAACAGATTCCTGAATTCGACAGGAATAAGTAGGGGGACTTGTCATAAACTTTTAGTCTCTCTTTGATAGCTGAGTCGGTAGGGTCCCTGCCAGCAAGGGTTCTAGCCGTACAGGTGGTGGTTCGAATCCCCACCCGGCCAGAAGCTGTTACCATAAAATGAATTCCAAAGTGGATATATAATCCCAAGATAGAATTCGGTATTAAATGCCATTCGTGGGTGATATTTACATTAATTAAAATCATGTGTGCTTGTGATATATGTTCATTAAAATAACCACGTGTTGCAAACTCACAATTCAGCTATCATGGTGGAGATGGGTTTATTTCAAGTCTATGAACAGATTCCTGAATTCGACAGGAATAAGTAGGGGGACTTGTCATAAACTTTTAGTCTCTCTTGATAGCTGAGTCGGTAGGGTCCCTGCCAGCATGGGTTCTAGCCGTACAGGTGGTGGTTCGAATCCCCACCCGGCCAGAAGCTGTTACCATAAAATGAATTCCAAAGTGGATATATAATCCCAATATAGAATTCGGTATTAAATGCCATTCGTGGGTGATATTTACATTAATTAAAATCACGTGTGCTTGTGATATATGTTCATTAAAATAACCCCGTGTTGCAAACTCACAATTCAGCTATCATGGTGGAGATGGGTTTATTTCAAGTCTATGAACAGATTCCTGAATTCGACAGGAATAAGTAGGGGGACTTGTCATAAACTTTTAGTCTCTCTTGATAGCTGAGTCGGTAGGGTCCCTGCCAGCAAGGGTTCTAGCCGTACAGGTGGTGGTTCGAATCCCCACCCGGCCAGAAGCTGTTACCATAAAATGAATTCCAAAGTGGATATATAATCCCAAGATAGAATTCGGTATTAAATGCCATTCGTGGGTGATATTTACATTAATTAAAATCATGTGTGCTTGTGATATATGTTCATTAAAATAACCACGTGTTGCAAACTCACAATTCAGCTATCATGGTGGAGATGGGTTTATTTCAAGTCTATGAACAGATTCCTGAATTCGACAGGAATAAGTAGGGGGACTTGTCATAAACTTTTAGTCTCTCTTGATAGCTGAGTCGGTAGGGTCCCTGCCAGCATGGGTTCTAGCCGTACAGGTGGTGGTTCGAATCCCCACCCGGCCAGAAGCTGTTACCATAAAATGAATTCCAAAGTGGATATATAATCCCAAGATAGAATTCGGTATTAAATGCCATTCGTGGGTGATATTTACATTAATTAAAATCACGTGTGCTTGTGATATATGTTCATTAAAATAACCCCGTGTTGCAAACTCACAATTCAGCTATCATGGTGGAGATGGGTTTATTTCAAGTCTATGAACAGATTCCTGAATTCGACAGGAATAAGTAGGGGGACTTGTCATAAACTTTTAGTCTCTCTTGATAGCTGAGTCGGTAGGGTCCCTGCCAGCATGGGTTCTAGCCGTACAGGTGGTGGTTCGAATCCCCACCCGGCCAGAAGCTGTTACCATAAAATGAATTCCAATGTGGATATATAATCCCAAGATAGAATTCGGTATTAAATGCCATTCGTGGGTGATATTTACATTAATTAAAATCACGTGTGCTTGTGATATATGTTCATTAAAATAACTACGTGTTGCAAACTCACAATTCAGCTATCATGGTGGAGATGGGTTTATTTCAAGTCTATGAACAGATTCCTGAATTCGACAGGAATAAGTAGGGGGACTTGTCATAAACTTTTAGTCTCTCTTGATAGCTGAGTCGGTAGGGTCCCTGCCAGCATGGGTTCTAGCCGTACAGGTGGTGGTTCGAATCCCCACCCGGCCAGAAGCTGTTACCATAAAATGAATTCCAAAGTGGATATATAATCCCAAGATAGAATTCGGTATTAAATGCCATTCGTGGGTGATATTTACATTAATTAAAATCACGTGTGCTTGTGATATATGTTCATTAAAATAACCACGTGTTGCAAACTCACAATTCAGCTATCATGGTGGAGATGGGTTTATTTCAAGTCTATGAACAGATTCCTGAATTCGACAGGAATAAGTAGGGGGACTTGTCATAAACTTTTAGTCTCTCTTGATAGCTGAGTCGGTAGGGTCCCTGCCAGCATGGGTTCTAGCCGTACAGGTGGTGGTTCGAATCCCCACCCGGCCAGAAGCTGTTACCATAAAATGAATTCCAAAGTGGATATATAATCCCAAGATAGAATTCGGTATTAAATGCCATTCGTGGGTGATATTTACATTAATTAAAATCACGTGTGCTTGTGATATAT
>NC_090729.1:80209036-80216536 GCF_036898095.1 Palaemon carinicauda
GCCTAGTCGTTTGGTCCTAGTACTTCATGCATGATTTTGGTTTTTCCGAGTGTAATAGAAATTTTATTAAAGCTTTAGGCTATGTTTTATACATTTAAGACTGTGTGGAATATTTCCAAGATAGTATACGAGTGAGTTTCGGTGATTTAGGTAATCGATTCTCTTGGTGCCTAGGCTAAGTTGCTTATGGAGCCGTAGTATACTTTATCATACTCCCCGGTTGCTTTCTTTTCTTCGGAGAAGGTATGCAATCCCTTTCCATCTGTTTAAGCCTTGGGCTTATCCCTAAGTGGTTTTTTCCGAATTTATTTTCGATAAAACTATACTGGGGTGTTACTGTACCTTCCTGTTCCTGTAGTATGGTTCAAAGAGGGACAGAACAACAGAGTTTTTTAGTCTGAGTCTGTGTTTGTCTGGCTTGGGGCAGAGTCTCCCTCGCTGGCCTGACACAGACAAAAAGGGGGCTTAGCCTCCTTAGGTCACTACCGAAGGTTTCTGTGGATATGATTCCTTCTTTTGTGATCTACCAGACTAGTCCTTGTTGCTGTTCTCGGGGGAAGATAAGTTTCTTTCCCTGGGAGTAACAACACCTTCCTTGCTTTGGTGCTCTGGGAGCTGGCAAGTATTGCTGGCCTTCCCCCTTAGATCTCCCTTAGGCTAAGATAAGTTTCCTGGCTGCGGGTGATCCGTCACTAAAGCAAGTTCGGTAGGACCCTCTTGTCCCTTCCCTCTCTATCTCCGTAATGGCCTAGTCATTACAGTACTGTACGTCGTTCTACATCTGGACCTAGTATAGGTTAAGATGTGGAATTGACTCAGCCCCTTGCCGGGCCTTATATTTTTGAGTGCTGCCCGGACCTCCCTTGGTCCCTCTTCCATGCCTGCCTGTAGAGCCAGACGGCATTGGTCAGGAAGCCTGAATTAGATTCTCCCCTTCCTTATATGCACTCTTTCGGATTGCCGGGCTTGGAGGTAGTGTACACTCTTATCCCGGCATCCATTCTTTTTTTCTTCTAGTGCTGTACCCGACCCGGCTGCCGGCATATGAGGCCGGCAGCCGGGCAGGTGTAGTCCTCTGGTTCTTTTGCTGCCGGCTGGCATCAGTCTTGTACCTTTGCCGGCCGGCTTATGTCAGCCCTTGTCTGCCGGTCACCAAGAGTGTGGCCGGCAGCTGGGTACTACCTTGTGTAGTTGCCGGCCGGCAGCCATTGCCTGCCGACATTGGCTGTTGCCGGCCGGCAATTGCTGCCAACCGGCCCATGCATTTGAACCAGAGTGCTGCCGCCTTATAGCTGTTAAGTAGTATACTTTAAAGCTAGTTATGGTGTGTGCCCACGTATCCCCCTATACTGTACTAGTATTCTTCAGTATAACATATACAGTAAGAAGAAAACTATGGTAAGGGTGTTGGTACAGCACTGTGTGTTCTAACACTTTTGTGTTTTCTTGCACAGTCCTTTGCTGTTGCCGTACAGATAGGAAAGTGAGTTCTTTCCTGTCTATTATCCAGGTTTTTAAAATCATTGCTTAGGTGTGAGCTCCACCTGTTTCCTCCGGAAACTTTGCATTGGTTACTCTAGAAGAGATTAACCATTTGATTTTTATTATCTGGAAGGCTGCAGCAATGGGTTGTGAGGGAAACACAAGTGTGTGTCTTTCCTTTCTGAATTGTTATGCTATACTATGCATATCCAGTGATACATTAGTTCACTTGATACTCATGGAAATTTCTTCTCTTTACAGAAGGACACTCCGAAGTGCGGAAGTGCTTTCTGCAACGTCCGCAGCAAGAACCTCTGCGGACATGAGTTTTGTAGGAGACACGCAGCATACGCTGTCTCCAAGGATGATCTCCGGTATTGGGACCCTCAGGTATGTACTGTGTGCACTAACCTGATTACTGAGACCTTTGATTCCCCTAGGATGGAGGAATCAAGGGATATAGCTAGGAAGAAGCTTCGTACCTGGGTAAGGGGCTTCCAAAAGAACACTTCTGGCCCTTATCTTCCAAGTGAGAAGATGAGGTCGTATCTTTTCCCTAAGGCATCAGCTGATGCAGTGATTCCCCAGCCTCAAGAGGAGATCCCCTAAGTTCAGATCCAGGTGGATGCTGAAGTCGCGGTCGCGATGCAAGATATCCAGTTAGATGACAAGATGTCTAATGTGGACGAGTGTCTGGAGGAAGACCTCCTGGCAGAAGCCCAGGATCAAGTTCAAGCCCCAGACGTTGTAGAGGTAGACGTCGACGAGGTGTCGGCTACTCCGGTTCAGATTCCGGAGCCTATTCCCTCAACATAGGCCGGTCTCCCAGTAGAGCTGGGACAGGCCCTCTCTTCTATTGTTGGAATGATCCAACAAATGCAGAAGGAGAATCAGGAGAAGGCGGCTGCAATGGAACTGCGAATGCAGTGCCTTGCAGAATCACATGGGCCCCAGAAAAAGCTCAATGTGAAAGACCTTCCCTTGTGCTCAGATGCTAACCCATGGAGGTATGCTGAGCACATGCCGATGACGACTGGAAAGATCGTCATCTCGGATAAGCTGGGCTCAGTTCCCCTGGAGGAGGTGGAATTCTGGCCCAGCAAGGCATCATATCCGGACTGTTATGTCCGGCTGAGGAAGGAACCAGCTTCAAAGGAGGAGACAGAGCCGAAGGAGGTCATAGTGATGGACCATGCTAAGGCTCAAGTTCTACTTTCATCCTCGATGAAAGAGAGGGGCTTCTCTAACTCAAAGGTAGCCGCATTGAACAGGAAGCTTCCTTCCTTTGTGTCCTCGCCTACTAGAGCCTTCCCCTTTTTATAGAAAGGGTTTCTGGCTGTACTAAAAGCAGTCGAGGCCGGCAAGCCTTGTCCCTCCCTAGAGGAGTGTAAACCCTTGTCGCTGGCCCTGCCTATGGACCACAAAGACTGGAAGGATGTCCATCTTACGTTCTCAGTTGGAAAGTTGGAGGCTGATATTGCCGGACGTCAGTTCGGCGAGGACCTCTCTAAGCTGTCTGACTTTCTTTTGCGAAGAGAGTTCGTTACAAAAGAAAGACTGACTGCCTCAATGTCTCTTCAGACTACTCTCGAGACGATGGCAAGTGACCCCAAGGTCCATGAAATGTTCATGGTAGTGGACAAGACTCATCTGGCCACAGTGTCGAAGGACCTTTATGGCTTCGTCAAGGCAAGGAGAGCTTGTAGGGAGTTCGTGTTTACCTCGGCTACTGTGAGGCACGAGCCAAGGAAACTAATCTCCTCCAACATTTGGGGAAAAGACCTTTTCCCTACCGACTTGGTCAAAGAAGTTTTTGATAAGGCCGCCTTGGAGAATAGAAACCTTCTCCAGAAGTGGGGCCTGGCTATCAAAAGAAAGTCTTCCCCGGATGAGGGTCCTCAACCAAAGAGGAAGACTATGAGGACTAGGCTACCGTCTCGGCCAGCCAAGCCTGTTAGACAGCAACAGCAACTGCAATTGCCATTGCCCCCAGTGCCCCAGATCGTGGCACAAACCCCGACCACTTTTCAGTGGGTACCCCAGGCCGTGTCGACACAGTCCACGGCATTCACCCCAGCGTTCGAAGGGCAGTCTACTTCCTTTCGAGCAAAGCCTAGAGGAGCAGCCAGAGGCTCGTCTAGACGCCCCTCAAGGGGAAGGGGATTCAGGGGTGGTCGTGGTCAGGAAGGCAAGACCTCAGGACGGCAGTCCAAGTGAGGTGATACCGGTAGGAGGGAGACTTCTGAAATTTCGGGATCGGTGGACCTTCGATCCCTGGGCCCACAGCCTACTCAAGAATGGACTGGGCGGGAGCTGGTACAGCACTCCACCCCCGTGCCTTCGGTTTTTCCAACACTCCACCCCCGTTATGGAGGAGTACGTTCAAGAACTGTTGGAGAAAAAAGGTGATCCGAAGGGTGAAGCCCATCAATTTCTAAGGGAGGCTGTTTTGTGTTCCCAAGAAAGACTCGGAAAAGCTCAGAGTCATTCTGGACTTGTCGCCACTCAACAAGTTCATAGTGAATTGCAAATTCAAAATGCTAACACTGCAACACATAAGGACCTTACTGTCCAAGAGGTAATATTCCGTCTCTATAGACTTGTCAGACGCCTATTGGCACATTCCAATTTGCCATCGACTCTCCCCCTACCTAGGGTTCAGGCTACAACGAAGACTATACGCCTTCGGAGCCATGCCATTCGGGCTAAACATAGCCCCAAGGATTTTTACGAAGCTTGCGAGAGTAGCTCTCAAACAATTACGCCTAAAGGGAATTCAGGTAGTAGCCTACCTGAACGACTGGTTGGTGTGGGCAGCATCCGTGACAGAATGCTTGCAAGCTTCCAGTCAAGTGATCCAGTTCCTAGAGTACCTAGGCTTCAAGATCAACAGAAAAAAGTCTCGACTTTCTCCATCTCAAAAGTTCCAGTGGCTAGGAATCCACTGGGACCTTTTGTCACACCGTTTCTCCATCCCGGCGAAGAAAAGGAAGGAGATAGCGGGTTCTGTCAAGAGACTTCTAGATTCCGAAAGGATATCAAGACGCGAGCAGGAGAGGGTACTGCGCTCTCTCCAGGAGAGGGTACTACGCTCTCTCCAGTTTGCTTCGGTGACAGACCCAGTGCTAAGAGCACAGCTAAAGGATGCAATCAGAGTTTGGAGAAGTTATGCATCAAACGTGCGAAGAGATCTGAGAAGACCAGCCGCTTCGGCTAAGTACTCTTCTCAGGCCTTGGTCCCAAGCCAGACATCTAAAGAAGTCGGTTCTTCTTCAGCCACCTCCCCCGTCGGTGACGATTCACTCAGACGCCTCGAAGGAGGGATGGGGAGGTCACTCTCATCGGAAAAAAGTCCACGGGACTTGGTCCAAGCTATTCAAGACCTTTCACATAAAACTTTCTAGAAGCTAGGGCAGTGCTCCTTACCTTAAAGAAAGTCTCCCCGCGTCACTTGATCCACATAAGGTTGGTGATGGACAGCGAGGTAGTTGTGAGATACTTGAATCGACAAGGATCGAGGTCACCACCTCTCAACCAGGTGATGTTGGCCATCTTCCGATTGGCGGAAAAGAAGAAGTGGTACCTGTCGGCAGTTCACCTTCAAGGAGTCGCAATGTGACAGCGGGCGCTCTATCCAGGTTCACACCGATAGAGTCGGAATGGTCCTTAGACGCAGGATCATTCTCCTTCATTCTGAATCAGTCCCAGAACTGCAGATAGACCTCTTTGCGACGAAAGACAACAAGAAGTTGCCCCTGTACGTGCCCCGTACGAGGACCCCTTAGCGGAAGCAGTGGATGCGATGTCCCTCGACTGGAACAGATGGTCCAAGATTTATCTGTTCCCTCTTCACAACCTTCTGTTGAGGGTCCTCAACAAACTGAGATCCTTCAAGGGGTAGCGGCAATAGTGGCCCACAAGTGGCCGAACAGCGTGTGGTTCCTCCTGGCATTGGAACTGTAGCTGAAGTTTGTACCGCTACCAGATCCAGTTCTGACCCAGCGAGTCCAGAAGTCAACTGTCTGCGCTTCATTACAGAAAACCCAGACCCTGCAGCTCATGATTTTCTCTCCCTAGCGGTGAGAAAGCGTTTCGGGATTTCGAAAGCCAGCATAGACTTCCTTGAGGAATATAAGTGCAAATCTACTAGAAGGCAATATGAGTCATCTTGGAGAAAATGGGTGGCCTTTTGTCAAGGCGAAGAATCCGCAGGAGATCTTGACAGACATCTGCTTATCTTTCTTCTCCACCTCCATGGTCAAGGATTGGCAGCTAACACGATTTCAGCGTGTAAGTCTTCTTTGACAAGACCCATTCTATATGCCTTCCAGGTCGACCTTTAATAAAGTCCCGAAAGCCTGTGCTAGGCTCAGACCTTCAGCACCTCCAAAGCCCATTTCATGGTCTTTAGACAAGTTCTTCATTTCGCTTCTCTGTTGAGCAATGAAGAGTGTGCGTTAAAGGATTTGACACAAAAAGTTATTTTCCTATTTTGCACTCGCGTCCGGGGCCAGGGTTAGTGAGATTGTAGCCTCTCGAGAGAGGCAGGTCGTGTTCAGTTCCTGGTTGGGGTAGAACTGAACCTGTTTCCGGATCCTAGGTTTCTCGCCAAGAATGAGTTACCCACCAACAGGTGGGGTCCCTGGAGAATCTGCCCTCTGAAAGAAGATGCATCTCTATGTCCAGTAGAATGCCTAAAGGTCTATCTTCATAGAACTTCAGACTTCAAGGGTGGTCAACTATTCAGGGGAAAAACATCAGGCTCAAATTTATCTCTGAATCAACTCAGAGCGAAAATCACATATTTTATTCGCAGAGAGGATCCTGACAATACACCCGCAGGTCACGATCTGAGGAAAGTTGCCTCATCCTTAAATTTCTTTAATTGTATGGATTTTGAACATCTCCGTTCATACACTGGCTGGAAGTCTTCCAGAGTGTTCTTTCGCCACTATGCGAAGCAAGTAGAGGAACTAAAGAGATCTGTGGTAGCAGTGGGTCGCGGTGTTAACCCTAATGTTTAACTCTGCGAGGAACAGTGGTCTTAATTGGGACGATTAATTCCAGGGTGAGTGGGGTAGTTACATACTGTACTACAAACTAAGTGAGGGCACTGTGTTGCCCATGTAGACTGTTCCATTTCCGAAGGTGAACCTAGCATAAGTGCAGACATGTGTGCCGAGCGTTTCTAATGCTAATGTCATTGACTTATAATACAGACTTTTATGACTTTGATACCTCGGTATCTTAAAAGTGGCATTTAATGTTTTTCTTTCAGACAAACAAGCTCTGTTTACTATCATACTTATGCTTAAAGTTTTGGGTTATCCTCTTCTTATGTGTATATATATATATATATATATATATATATATGTATATATATATATATATATATATATAATTGTGGTTAACCTGTCTATTGCCTGTCAATAAACTGGTTCTTGAGAACCCTGCGTCTCCTTCACCTGTGTCAATTTATTGGTATAATTGAGCATTCATTCTTTGTACCTTATCTGGGATAATTCTAATAGAATTGTTCCTTTATGCAAGCTATGTTGCATTGGTTTTCCTCCTATACGGATATAAAACCTTTGTCCAATACAAGTATTGTGCGGAGAACTGGTCGATATTTCATATTGACGCAGTGGTTCTTTACAAACTATGCTTTACTTAATATAGGGCGAGACCACTATATTAGCTTGCCTGGTATTCATACATAGGTATATGTACTCTTCGAGACTTTTCCAGAGTCTAGTAGGACTCTTCCCTGTAGGGGGCAGGAAGCTCTAACATGGTTTATAGTTAGTTGAAAAGATGTATAACGGTAACATCTTAGGTCTCTAGGTCTAGTCGACCGGGAAAAATTACATCCGGGGAGTACGGCACGTTCTGAGAATCCACAGATACAGTAATGCTCTGGTACACTTCCATCAGGACGACATGGCTTGAGCCCAAAAAACGGATTTTGAGCGAAGCGAAAAATCTATTTTGAGGTGAGATGGCCATGTCGTCCTGATG
>NC_090729.1:80221536-80225630 GCF_036898095.1 Palaemon carinicauda
GAATGTTTAGGAACACTTCAGGATGTATTTTGGATGAAGTCAGACCCATGGAGGTGAAGATCTGAAATGAGAAAAAAAGGGTAACTTTTTTTGGCCAAAAAAATTTGTCCAAATTTCATGAATTTTTTTTGGTACCCAAATGAAATAGGAAGTGGCTAATTTTTTTAGGGAATAAACATATGTTATCCTAAAATAGAAATATGTAAAAAAATCTTCATTATTTTGTAAATTACATTATATCAGGGGCCATATCTAAAGGTAATTTTTGAGTACTTAGAAATTTCGTAAAAAAATACATATATTTAATATATAATATGATATTTATGCAGGTAAAAATATACCAAAATATCACAAATTCTATAGGGAACAAGAATATATATAGATAGGGCAGCTTACGCTTCGGATATGTCCACAAAATGGCCGCCAACCACACTGACTCAGACTCCCTAGGAAGGGTATGTAAATTTCAAGGTGTTATTTACTAATCTAATTATTATTGGATATGCATAAAAATTGTATGGTGGGTTGCTGGATAATTGACGATTATTTTACGACTATAAAATTAAAATTCTGACCCAAAAAAATTTTTTTGAAGGGAAATAAAATCGAAAAAAAAAAATGTAAAACAATATAATATTTTAGCTAAAAAAAATTGATGATATTCAATAAAAAAAAAGTAAACAAAATTTTCCGACAAATAAATATCTAGAGGAATCATTACTCTGTGATAGTTCCTTAGTACGTAGTAATTTGAAAGAATTGGGAAAAAACGAAAAAATGGCAATCACCGGAAAATCGAACACATACCTATATATACGCCATATCTGGCTAAAAAAAGATAGGCATGGGTAGCCAGATCATCTAGAAACACTTTCCAACACTATAAAATATAAGTTTTGCGACACTACTTGCCAATTCCTTACGGTAACATGACTAAGCAAAAAAATGCAAACAAATAAAAAGGGGCACTCGCGGAAAAATGGCTAACATTCTAATATACGGCATTTCAGAAAAAAAAAATTCAGCCACGTGCTAGGCAAACCATCAAGGCACATTTTCCGACAAATAAACATCTAAATGAATAATTACTCTGTGATAGTTCCTTAGTACGTAGTAATTTTGAAAGAAATGGGAAAAAAACGAAAAAAATGGCAATCACAGGAAAATCGAACACATTCCTATATATACGCCATATCTGGCTAAAAAAAGAAGATAGGCATGGGTAGCCAGATCATCTAGAAACACTTTCCAACACTATAAAAATATAAGTTTTGCGACACTACTTGCCAATTCCTTACGGGTAACATGACTAAGCAAAAAAATGCAAAACAAATAAAAAGGGGCACTCGTGGAAAAATGGCCATTCTAATATACGGCATTTCAGAAAAAAAAAAATTCAGCCACGTGCTAGGTAAACCATCAAGGCACATTTTCCGACAAATAAACATATAAATGAAATATTACTCTGTGATAGTTCCTTAGTACGTAGTAATTTTGAAAGAAATGGGAAAAAACGAAAAAATGGCAATCACAGGAAAATCGAACACATACTTATATATACGCCATATCTGGCTAAAAAAAAATAGGCATGGGTAGCCAGATCATCTAGAAACACTTTCCAACACTATAAAAATATAAGTTTTGCGACACTACTTGCCAATTCCTTACGGTAACATGACTAAGAAAAAAATGCAAAACAAATAAAAAGGGGCACTCGCGGAAAAATGCCCAACATTCTAATATACGGCATCTCAGATAAAAAAAAAGACATGCACGTGTTAGCCCAACCATCAAGGCACACTTTCTAACACATAAACATAAAAAAAATCAATAATATACGGCAATTCCTTACTACGTAGTAAATTTTTACAAATATTGAAAAAAAACAGAAATTGGCAACCGCAGTTAAATACCCAATATACCAATAACTACGTCGTATCTGACAAAAACAAAATCACGCATGGGTAGCCAGATCATCTAGACACACTTTCCAACACTAAAAAAGCAAAAGTTTTACGACACTATTTCGCAATATCTTACGGAAAAATGACTTGGCAAAAAAATGAAAAAAAATGAAAAAGGGACACTCGCGGTAAAATAACCGACATTCTAATATACGGCATCTCAGATAAAAAAAAAGACATGCACGTGTTAGCCCAACCATCAAGGCACACTTTCTAACACATAAACATGAAAAAAAAATGAATAATATACGGCAATTCCTTACTACGTAGTAATTTTTACAAATATTGAAAAAAAACAGAAATTGGTAACCGCAGTTAAATACCCAATATACCAATAACTACGTCGTATCTGACAAAAACAAAGTCATGCATGGGTAGCCAGATCATCTAGACACACTTTCCAACACTAAACAAGCAAAAGTTTTACGACCCTATTTGGCAATATCTTACGGAAAAATGACTTGGCAAAAAAATGAAAAAAAATGAAAAAGGGGCACTCGCGGTAAAATGGTCCTCGTGGTGATGAACGACATTTTAACTAAAAAAAAAATCATGCACATGGTAGCCAAACAAATCCACCAAGACTTTCCACAACTGATAACCTATACAAGTTGCACCATTCTACGACAATTTCATAATACGTAATAACTTTGATAATTATGCAAACTACCTTAGAAGGGTAAACTCGGTCGCGAACGACCCCGACGCGTCTCAGAAATCGGGGAAGGAGTACAGCTACAGCAATGCACATCTGGACACTACTAGAGCGTGTAGGGGAAACACCTCCTGCAGGTCGATCACCCACAAATTCAGTCACGGGGGTGAGTCACGTGAGAAAAACCTGTTTTTTTTTGACGCTCGGGGTCGCAAACGACCCATCGTACCTATCCAGGGTTAAAAAGCTGTCCTCCCCTGAAGTCTGAAGTTCTACGAAGATAGACCTTTAGACACTCTACCGGACATAGAGAGACATCTTCCTTCAGAGGGCAGATTCTCCAAGGACCCCACCTTTTGGTGGGTAGCTCATTCTTAGCGAGAAAGGATGGATCAGGGAAGAGATTCAGTTCTCCTGTTTCTGAGAACTAAATGGGCCCTCATCCCTAGAGTTGGCCACTATTTCACTAACTCTAGCCCCTGAGGCTATAGCGAACAGAAAAATAACCTTTTGGGTTAGATCCTTAAGCGAACAATCTTCATTGTTCAAGGATGAGGCATAATGTAGGACCTTGTCCAAAGACCAAAAGATGGGCTTTGGAGGTGCAGCAGGCCTAAGCCTCACACATGCCTTCGGGATCTTATTAAAGTTCTCGTTCGCCAAATCTACTGAAAGGCATATAGAAGAGGTCTAGTCAAGGCTGACTTGCACGTAGTTATCGTGTTGGCCGCCAAACCCTGGTTATGAAGATGGATAAAGAAGGACATGCAGAAGTTCATTGAAATTTCTCTCGGTCCTTTTGCTTTTATGAAAGCAACCCACTTTTTCCATGATGACTCATATTGTGTTCTAATTGACTTAGACTTGTATTCCTCTAAGAATTCTATATTGCCTTTTGAAATCCCAAAACTTTTCTTAACCGCTGGGGCAAGAAAATCATGCAATGAAGGGTTTGGGTTCTCTATAATAAATTGAAGGCAACTAATCGCTGAACCTTCTGGAGATGTTGTGGCGGGATGTTGCAAAAACAACCCCCACACCCTTGAATCTTACTTCTGACAATTGTCTCCGCAACACAAACTTTCCCCTGACGTTATCTAAACCAGACTCTTAGACAAAAGGACAAAATAAACAAAAACAGGACCTTAAAACTATATATTTCTTACAAACTATAATAAATCAAACCAAACCATCCACAAAAAAAACTTTAAACTTATCAAAACTTAACACTTTAAACTAGAATCACCAGCATCAAAAACTTTACACTATATATACCATAAACCCATCCAAATAAACGCAAAAAAACCCTAACAAACTTAAATCTAAACCGCACACCAACTCAAAATATATGTTTATATATATTGCGACACCAGCACTGTCGCCACACACAAGCCGAACTGTCTTTTCACGGCAAACTACCACTATATGGTAAACAGGAGTCTCTCTCAATATACCATATCGGCCTCAACTCCTTG
>NC_090729.1:80226130-80266130 GCF_036898095.1 Palaemon carinicauda
GCTTCGCCCTCAGTTGTTTTAGGGATAAATTTGGTCCAGAGGTTTCTCCTTTAAAAAGCTGTCCTCCCCTGAAGTCAGAAGTTCTACGAAGATAGACCTTTAGACACTCTACCGGACATAGAGAGACATCTTCCTTCAGAGGGCAGATTCTCCAGGGACCCCACCTTTTGGTGGGTAGCTCCTTCTTAGCGAGAAAGGATGGATCAGGGAAGAGATTCAGTTCTCCTGTTTCTGAGAACTGAATGGGGCCCTCATCCCTAGAGAGGGCCACTATTTCACTAACTCTAGCCCTGAGGCTATAGCGAACAGAAAAATAACCTTTTGGGTTAGATCCTTAAGCGAACAATCTTCATTGTTCAAGGATGAGGCATAATGTAGGACCTTGTCCAAAGACCAAGATATGGGCTTTGGAGGTGCAGCAGGCCTAAGCCTCACACATGCCTTCGGGATATTATTAAAGATCTCGTTCGCCAAGTCTACTTGAAAGGCATATAGAAGAGGTCTAGTCAAGGCTGACTTGCACGTAGTTATCGTGTTGGCCGCCAAACCCTGGTTATGAAGATGGATAAAGAAGGACATGCAGAAGTTCATTGAAATTTCTCTCGGTCCTTTTGCTTTTATGAAAGCAACCCACTTTTTCCATGATGACTCATATTGTGTTCTAGTTGACTTAGACTTGTATTCCTCTAAGAATTCTATATTGCCTTTTGAGATCCCAAAACTTTTCTTAACCGCTAGGGCAAGAAAATCATGCAATGAAGGGTTTGGGTTCTCTATAATAAATTGAAGGCAACTAATCTCTGAACCTTCTGGAGATGTCCCGACTGGAAGGATCTCAGCATGTTGAGGACTCTCAGCAGGTAATTGGACGGGATGAACTGGAAATCCTAAGTCTATCCCTTCCATTTCAGAGACAAGATGTTTATCATCTAAATTAGAGGATCCTTGTATGGGGCTACATATCAAAGCAGTTCCTTGACAGCGCTCGTAATGAAGAGGTCGGATTGCAGTTCGGGGACTTGTTCCCATCTGGGAGAGAATAGGTCTGCGTCCGTGGACCATTCTAACTCTATCGGCCTGAGCCTGAGTAGAGCATCCACTATCATCTTGTGGATTGGTTGTATGTGAACTGCTGACAGGTGCCATCCCTTTAGGTATGGGATGGCTAACTACACTTAAACTGTATGAGACGTTTCCTAGCATCGTCGATTGCAGCGTCTCGTTATCGCTTCGGAGTCCCATATCAGCTGTAGACAATCTGATCTGCTTGGAGAGAGTTTCCCTACTCATGACTGGACCAACATGGTCTTGAGATTTTCGGGCTTTGACCTTTGTTTGGGAAGCGATTAAGGGAGGACCGCTATCGGTCTTTTTAGGCCTCTTCGAGCGTTTGATGCTTGTTCTTTTCCAGGTTCCCAGCGCATCTTGCCGCCGTGCCCCTAGCACAGGGCCTACCTTTATTGCGAACTGGAGAGAGAACAGGGTTCCTCCCAGTTCTCGTTTTGGGAATCTGAAATTTATCTTTCATCCACGATGTTCCGGGAACCGGATCATTTCTAAGGATGTTCATAGACCAGCCAGGTTGGGTGCTGCCCATCCCAGCCTCTTGTCCAGGAACAATGTTACCTGAACCTTTCTTAGGCTTAAATATTGTATGACTGTGTCTGCCAATTTCATGAAGGCAGCTAGGACTCTGTCTAGTCTGACGAGTATCTTCCCTAGAAAGTGCGTTACTTTGTGTAACCTGAATCTTAGATAGGAAGGGAAAGGGTGATTGACTGGAAGCTGCCGATAGACAACTTTCAGGTCTGGTAAGACTATAGGCACCCTTTTCTGCAGCGGGGTCCTTATGTTCAGGAGGATAAACCTCCTGGACTCGTTGTTTCATTTGGACTTGTTGAGTGGCGATAAGTCCTGAATGACTCTGAATTTTCTTGAGTACTTCTCGTAAACACACAACGGCCTTCCCTGGAATTTGGTGGACTAAAGTTTCCTTACCACCTGTATGCTCTAGAGCTCTCAGGTAAACTCCTCCAGGAAGGTTTGGATAATTGGAGGAGTAGAGGAAATGGTGGTAGAGATATCTCCACCTGTCAACTTAGTCCCATCTTGATTAGGCCATGGACCCAAAGATCGAAGGTCCAGCAATCCTAAAGGAATCTCCCTCCTACTAGAAGCATTCCTACGCTTCGACTGATCAGTAGGAATCTTTTTTCGACCATCTGTCTGTGATGTCTCGGTCAGTACAACTGTGGATCGTTGTTGAACCGCTCGAAATGGATGTCCAGACCTCTCCATCTTCCTTTTAGGTTGGGACCCACAACCGTAGAAGATTCTCTTTTTGAAAGGATGCCCCACTTTTGGAGAAGTCCTACTTTCTCCGTAGAGGCGTTCTTAATCGCTTCCTTGACTACCTCATCAGGAAAGAGGTCTTTACCCCAGATGTTGGAAGATACTAGCTTTCTTGTATCGTGTTTCGCTGTTGCGTTAGCTAACACAAACTCTCTACATGATCTTCTAGCCTTTATAAAGGCATGAAGGTCTTTTACCAAAGTAGCCATATGAATTTTGGCTAAAACCTTAAGCATGTCTGGGGTATCTTGATGAGCCGAACAGAACTCTATGTAGTTCTGTAGAGATAAGGAGGCTGCACGTCTCTCCTTTGTTTCTTGTTCGCCCTGTAAGAGAAACTCAGATAATTTTGGAAGATTTTCCTTGAATTGTCGACTGGCGATATCCGCCTCAAGTCTTCCTAGTGAAAAGGTGAAATGGGCCTCCTTCCAGTTCTTCTCCTGTCTGGGAAATGCTAGTGACAGAGGCTCGCACTCTTTGAGTGTAGGACACGGTTTACCTGTCTCTATTGCCTCAGTGACTTATCTGAAAGCCTTCTCCATAAAGGGGAATGCAATTGAAGCAGGAGCAAGAAAGGAAGAGTGCTTGTTACCCGGTGTGGATACCTTCGACACCGAGTAACCCGCCTTTTCTATGCAGCTTGATAGGATAGCCTGTGCTTTATCATTGTCGAGAATCATAACCTCCTTTGATTTTGTTCCTTTTTCTGATGTTGGTTCATCCTTCAGTCTAATGAAACAGTTCGGGAAAGCATCAAAGCTTGGCCAGAACTGGATTTTGTCCAAAGGAGCAGCACCCATCTTCTCCGAGATGTAGAGTTTGCCGTTTAAAATCGGCATTAGCTCCGCAAACCTCCAGGGATTGGTTGTGGAGCATGTCAGAAGGTCTTGATCTATGGGTCTTTTGTATGACCCCTTAGGAGGGACAAGTGGAGCTTTACCAAGCTCTACCTTGCTTTTCGCTTCCTGCTTTGTGCTCTGTTTGCACAAATTTTCTACTAGATTCTTGACTTGGGCCCATAACTGGTTCATTCTATCTAAAAGAGGGATAGAAGGCGGAGATATCGATGTCGTTGGCTCATGAGCCAGTTGGGACGGAGACAACTCCAACCCGACATTCTTCCCTTCTTCCCGTGGGCGCTTTTTGCCCTCCTTCCCGAAGGTTATCTGGCCATCGGGAAATGTACCTCGTGTCTGGGATACCACTATTTCCTTACTCGCCGTTTGAAATAGTAACGTACGCATCTTGTCATTAGGCAGGTAAGGTCCCGGAGAGATTGTCTGAAAGCCTCTCACCCAGATGCGTAGTTTGAAATGGGCTGCATCCCTAGTCTCCACCGACTTGGGATTCTTGAAACCTTCGGACAAAAGGGCCCGACATACTTTGCAGGCCTGCGGGTTCCAATACTGCAGGTGTCCGGAAATAATATTGCAGGGGGCATGAAACCTGCATGCATTATGTCCGTAAAAACACTTACTCTTAGTTTTGCAGAAGACTGCAACACATGACATCTGGCGTTCCTCCTGTAAAGAGAGGAAACAAAATGGGTATACAATTGATTATCTCACTGATAACCAATAAATCAAAAGTCATATCTTAACAAAATAGCTTAGGATAGCAAGCTATAAAGGGATAGTAGGAGACACATACTTGTGTATCCTTTGCAAGCAAATGCTGGTACCTCCCCTCAGGATTAAATGATAGGAATTTCCTTTTCGAAGGAATTCCAACTGAAAAAAGGTTTTTTTTTTTTTTTTTAAACCCCATAGGGATAGGGAAGTGAATACTTCACTGTCCCTTTCATACTAAATACTGATTTCTCAGTCATCTTAACGAAGAAACGCTATTCCTTCAATGTAAAAGCGGCTGCAGCATAAGCTCACATGAGGATACCAAAGATATGCTAGAAATAGTTACTGTATACTGTAGTTTTCTATTTGCAGTATGCACTATATTGCAATATACTGGCTACTGTATAATTATACATAGTATGGAAAGGAAAAACATATATTTGTATATATCCCACCTAACTTATTTGCTGTGACCCCCCTTAAAAAAATTAAAACATAAAGTTTCCTAATCATCGAGGATAAGGGCTCTGCCCTTCAAGGGTTAGGAGTGTAATCTCCAGTCCTTAAAATTTTAATATTGCAGGGTAATCTGAACACTGATTACAAATCAGACTATTGAAGAATTAAATTCTTCCAATATGAGATTGGGTTCACAAATATTTGGGTAGGATTTTCCAATATATTTGAAAAGCACTACTAGCATAAAATATACAGAAGCTTTCTATTTACAGTATATCCTATACTGTAAAATACTAACTACCTGTATAAACATATACTGTAGTACAGCCAGCATGTCGTCAGCATAGCTAGCTAATGCTAGCACATCTAACCTGCTAGCTAAAAGAAAAAGAGATAGCATGGAGGACAGGCTACCTAATACTGTATATATATACAGTAAAAGGGATGTAAAAGTGTACTATTACTACCTTCTCCAGAAAAAAAGTTCAAAAGGAAGGGGAGAATATGAAATTCAAGCTTCCATCCAGCTACAGTACTGACGCCGGCAAGGATCTGTCTAAACCTTGCCGGCCGGCACCGCTGGCCAGTACTGCCGGCCGGTAGTGCCGGCCGGCAGTACTAGTACAGTCGGCGTGCTGCCGGTTGAGCAGGCACCCTTCTGTGCCGGCCTGGTAGGCAGCACCCCGGCAGTAGCCACTGTTGCTAGCAGTTCAAGAGAGAACTGAAGAACCTTTATAAGCAGAAGGGACTTCCCACTTACAGCCAACATGGCCAGCAGCTGCCGGCCGGCAGCTGCCCTAGTTGCCTGCCAGCAGTCACCATGATTGCCGGCCGGCAGCAGACTTTACTGCCGGCCGGCAGTAGTCTTTACTGCCGGCCGGCAACAAAAATGGCCGGCAGCTCACAGCTGTCATTACTGCCGGCCGACAGATGTTAAGACTGCCGGCCGGCAGCTATCAACTGAAAGAGGGGGAGTCTGGTTGATCCCGGCAACCTACCGGTAACAGTAAGGTTGCCGGGATCGCCAACATAAAGGGATAGAAGGGAGGGAAAGAGGGTCCTGTGAAAGGTACAGCAGGAGCCGGCCTTAGCCTGTCCTGCCCCACCTAACAACTCCATTCCTGCATTAGAACTATCCCAGGCGGCTAAAAAATTCTATTCCTTAGCCTAGGGATAGATTAATACAAATAAGAGGTTGGTACCACCCTCGCCACCACCTTGAAAGGAAAGGAAACGGGGTTGGAGTGCCAGTGTCCCCTAAGCATAAGAAGAATCTATTCCTCAGCCTAGGGTCCACTAACACAGGACTAGTCTGCTAGGTCACAGGAAGAAGGGTCATATCGTACAGACCCTTCAGGAGTGGCCTAGGGAGGTCTAGCCTCCTATGTCGGTAGCCTACCGTAGCAAAAGAATTTTATTCAACTTGCCAGGTAGCCACCGACCACAGACTAAAAACTCTAGGATTCTGGCCAAAACCCCAAAAACCTGCATCTGCGGTTACGGAGGAAGGCCAGAAAAAACCGTAGGAAAGTCATGCCTGAATTAAAAATTCGAGGCCGACCAGCTAAGGTTGTAGCCTGAAGCTACACTCAGAGGGAAAAGGGATTACCCTTAAACTCCCTTTTTGAGAGGGGTATAGTTCATCCAATTAAAATAGATATCTATCTCTGCCTAATGAAATCACCGTACACAAGGGTAACCGGGGAGTGTCTAACGTATAATAACACTCCTAGGTTGAAAACCTAGGTGAGACGAGATCTTGGTTACCTCACTCACCGAGACTCTAACTATACGATCGACATGGAAAGGAAAAAAATATGCACAATGTAAATATCTTTACAAGAATATTTTGCCTAAATAGCTAACATAAAAATAATTAATTAATGATATATGAAGCTATTTAAAAACCGGGAGGTCGTTCTGCTAACTAAATAACATGCCCAACGAACGACAGCGCTCATAGCGCCTCCGGTACAGGCTAGCTCTAAACACAATAAATTACTCAAATTTCACTGTGAAAAGGAAGCTAAAAACTATTCATTGTAAAGACCCAATACACAACTTTCCGAAGGCAAAAGAAGTCGAAGAATGCATATTAAATCCTTGAAAATCGATCGAAAAGTTAGATCAACAGGGAACACCACTAAGCGAAATCGCTACAAAATTAGGAATGTCCGCCATCCTGGGAATGGCGCTGGGGTGGTTTTCAATAGTAGTATGGGAACGGGGGTAACCTTGTTATGGCCCCCTTCTATTCTTTTGCCACGTCCCCCCCTCGAAGCGTTAATACTGTTCGGGGCGAAGATTGCTATGGGACGTGTCAAGAATACGTCCTCTGATATACGCGATATCCTTGAGAAAATTTAAGGATATTCGCTCCAGGAGTTACAATTCGGGGACCCGAAGGGTAATTCTCTGGGAATATCACTGTAGTATATAATATATCCTTTAGAAGCTACCTTAGGAACTTCCATCAGGACGACATGGCTTGAGCCCAAATATATATATATATATATATATATATATATATATATATATATATATATATATATATATATATATATATATATATATATATATATATATATATATATGCATACATTTATATATATATATATATATATATATATATATATATATATATATATATGTATATGTATATATATATATATATATATATATATATATATATATATATATATATATATATACATATATATATATATACATATATATATATATATATATATATATATATATATATATATATATATATATATATTTATTTATTTTTATTATTACTTTCTAAGCTACAACCACAGCTGGAAAAGCAGATTCCATAAGCCCAAGGCTCCAACAAGGAAAATAGCCCAGTGTGGAAAGGAAAAAAGAATAAATAAAATATTTCAAGAACAGACATACCATTAAAATAAATATTTCCCATATAAACTATAAAAACTGACAAATCACTAGGAAGAGAAATAAAATTGAATAGTGTTCATCATAATTCTAACGCAAGCAGTTACCGGGACGATGTGTTTTGAAACTTAGCTCAATAAAAAGTATAGTTCATGAAGCATGATTTTACAGAATACTATATTTTTTATTCAATTATGATAAAAAAAAAAAATAATGAGGCTGAATTTTTCGGCACATTAGTAATGTACTTAACGTGTAGAACGTATTCAGAGAGGAAGTTATGGGCTGAGTCTAACGAGACATCAGCTGGCACAGCGGCAGTGTCGTGGTGACACCGTGACAAACTCAGTTACACGAAGTACCTTTCCCTGTGTAGTCACTATAACTTTAATTGAGCTACATTTCACCAGTTTTTATTCTATTTATTTTTTTTTTCCTTAAATAGGCATAACTATTCGACGAAAAAACTATAAAAATGGCTAAAACAATTTGACGGAGGAGATTAAAAATCCATCCAAGGAGATTTGAGACCCCGCTACACAACTGCAGAAGGAAATTAAAAGTTAAGTAATTTTTATAACAAAGCATTAGTTTTCATCATCAATATCCCGTTTGCAATAGTAGCCTACACAAGCCATCACAAGCGAATGGGAGCTATACGTGAGGAAACTATCTGGTACAGATTGGTTGACATTATTCCAAGAAGGAATAAACAACCTAGACTCACATACTAAATAATAATCACCTCTCTCTCTCTCTCTCTCTCTGCATTATGCAGTTGTCATGGGTGACTTAAATGCTAGAGTGGGCGCTGGAAAGGTAGAAGGTGTCATTGGGAAGTATGGTGTACCCAGTGAAAATGAGATTGGTGAGAGACTGGTAGATATGTGTGTTCAGCAAGAGATGGTGATAAGTTCTAGCTTTTTTCAAAAAGAAAGATAAAAATAAGTATACATGGGTATGAGTGGTAAATGGAAGAGTGGTAGAAAGGGCGGTAATGGATTATGTGTTGATAACTAAAAGAATGTTTGGAAGATCGAAAGACATGCACGTGTTTAGGGGTATGGCTATGAGTATGTCTGATCATTATTTGGTGGAAGGAAAATTAGTTGTAGCAAAAGAGTGGGGCAATAGAGAAGGTGGATGTAAAAGGGAGCTAGTGAGGGTTGGAGAGCTAATAAAACCGGGAGTAAAAAGTAAATATCAAGAAAGGTTGAAAATGACATATGACGAAGTGAAAGTAAGAGAAACTGGTAATTTAGAGGAGGAGTGGAATTTAGTGAAAGAAAATTTTGTTTGGATTGCAAGTGATGTGTGTGGCAAGAAGTTTGCTGGAGGGAGCACGAGGAAGGGCAGTGAATGGTGGAATGTAGGAGTGAAGGTAAAAGTGGAATGGTGGAATGTAGGAGTGAAGGTAAAAGTGGAATGGTAGAATATAGGAGTGAAGGTAAAAGTGGAAGAGAAAAACAGGGCTTTTGAAGAATGGCTGCAGAGTAATAGTGTGGAGAAGTATGAAAGATATGGAGAGAAAAATTTGGAAGTAAAGTGCAAGCTAAGTGAGGCAAAGAGGGAAGCTGACCTGAGGTGGGGTCAGGGATTGGGTCATTCATATGAAGAGAATAAGAAGTTTTGGAAAGAAGTGAAGAGAGTAAGGAAGGCTGGTTCAAGAATTGAAGAGACAGTGAAAGAGGGAAATGGAAGGTTGTTAAAAGGAGAGGAGGCAAGGAAAAGGTGGGCGGAATATTTTGAAAGTTTACTGAATATTGATGATAATAGGAAGGCAGATATATATGCTGTTTCAGGTGTTGAAGTGCCGATGATGGGAGATGAGAATGAGAGAGAGAGATTACAAGAGAGGAAGTGAGGAGAGCACTAGATGAAACAAGAGTAGGAAAAGCATGTGAGAGCTGAGATGTTGAAGGAAGGGGGTATACTGAACTTGAATGGTTGGTGAGATTGTTTAATATGTGTTTTGTGTTGTCAACAGTACCAGTAGATTGGGTTTGTGTGTGTATTGTACCACTATATAAGGCTAAGGGAGATGTGCATGAGTGTTGTGATTCAAGAGGTATTAGTTTGTTGAGTGTAGTTGGAAAAGTGTATGGTAGAGTGCTGATTAATAGGATTAAGGATAAAACAGAGAATCCAATCTTAGAAGTACAGGGTGGTTTTAGAAGAGGTAGGGGTTGTATGAATCAGATTTTTACAATTAGGCAGATATGCAAGAAATATTTAGCAAAAGGTAAGGAGGTGTATGTTGCGTTTATGGATCTGGAGAAAGTGTATGATAGAGTTGATAGGGAAGCAATATGTAATGTGATGAGGTTATATGGAGTTAGTGGAAGGTTGTTGCAAGCAGTGAAAAGTTTCTACAAAGGTAGTAAAGCATGTGTTAGGATAGGAAATGAAGTAAGCGATTGGTTTCCGGTGAGAGTGGGGCTGAGACAGGGATGAGTGATGTCGCCGTGGTTGTTTAACTTGTATGTTGATGGAGTAGAGAGAGAGGTGAATGCCCGATTGCTTGGACGAGGACTGAAACAGGTAGACGAGAATGACCATGAATGTGAGGTAAATTAGTTGTTGTTTGCGGATGATACTGTACTGGTTTTAGATGAGGAAGAGAAGCTTGGCTGATTAGTGACAGAATTTGGAAGGGTGTGTGAGAAAAGGAAGTTGAGAGTTAATGTGGGTAAGAGTAAGGTTATGAGATTCACGGGAAGGGAAGGTGGTGCGAGGTTTAATGTCATGTTGAATGGAGAGTTACTTGAGGAGGTGGATCAGTTTAAGTACTTAGAGTTTGTTGTTGCAGCAAATGGTGGAGTGGAAGCAGATGTACACCAGAGAGTGAATGAAGGATGTAAAGTGTTGGGGACTTTTAAGGGAGTAGTAAAAAATACAGGGTTGGGCATGAATGTAAAGAGAGTTCTCTATGAAAAAGTGATTGTACCAACTATGATGTAAGGATCGGGGTTGTGGGGAACGAAAGTGACGGAGAGACAGAAATAGAATGTGTTTGAGATGAAGTGTCTAAGGAGTATGGCTGGTGTATCTCGAGTAGATAGGGTTAGGAACGAAGTAGTGAAGGTGAGAGCGGGTGTAAGAAATGAGTTGGCAGCTAGAGTAGATATAAATATGTTGAGGTGTTTTGGCCATGTTGAGAGAATGGAAAATGGCTGTCTGCTAAAGAAGGTGATGAATGCAAGAGTTGATGGGAGAAGTACAAGAGGAAGGCCAAGGTTTGGGTGGATGGATGGAGTGAAGAAAGTTCTGGGTGATAGGAGGATAGATGTGAAAGAGGCAAGAGAGCGTGCTAGAAATAAGAATGAATGGGGAGCGACTGTGACGCAGTTCCGGTAGGCCCTGCTGCTTCCTCCGGTGCCTTGGATGAACGCGGAGCTAGCAGCAGTAGGGGATTTAGCGTAATGAAGCTTCATCTGTGGTGGATAATGGGGTACCAGCCAAACTCGGTTGAGTCCCTTGTCAGGCTGGGAGGAACGTAGAGAGGAGAGGTCCACTTTTTTGTTTCATTTGTTTGATGTCAGCTAGCCCCCAAAATTGGGGGATTTTCCTTGGTATATGTATGTATGTATGTATGTATGTATGTATTATTATTATTATTATTATTATTATTATTATTATTATTATTATTATTATTATTATTATTATTCAAGATAAATTGCTATTGTAAAATCTGCACATTATAGCTGTGGGGGAATGAGTCTGACCTGATTATAGACTTCCGTTCATAAAATAGAAGTAAATATAGAGGTAGAATTATTTACATGTCTAATAGTGAAAATAACTCACCACCTAGCTTATTTACTTATTTATTAATCATTATTTCCTCTCATTGATGGAACCCCTACTTAGATAGCATCAACTGTAACCTAAGTAATGACTTATAAACAATATGATGAAAGTTTAAAAACCATGACCTTAACCAACTTTTGCTTTTTACACAAAACTACATAGGCAAAATTAAAAATCAACTTTAAATTCATAGCCCAAATGCATAAATTGCTACCATCAGACTACAGGGCTAACCTTACTTTTCCTCTTCGTCTTGATGCCCTCTTTCTTACTGTCCCAATATCCAGACAGACAGCTCCACGAATAGTCAGTCTCACAGAGGCATGGTGACAAAAGGGTTTGTGCTACAGTAAGGTACTTGATCTTTCTTCTGAAATGTTATTCCAGCATGATTATTTTAATGATCTAGTATTTTTCAATGATAAGATTTCCCATAACAATGGACCAACGTTTTCTCATACATACACGTTAACAAAGTTTTATTACTAAGTGGCATCTTAAGAGCAACGGACGTCCGGTACCAAAAAAAAAAAAAAAAATAAATAAATAAAAATAAAGATATAAATAAATAAAAAAATAATAAAGTGACAGGGAGAACGCTGAGCCTTTTAATCTATTGTTACATTTAGATTTAACATCAAATTCATTGTCTAAGAGGGGCCAAGTAGCAGACCTATAAAAATCAGTTTTACAGTGAAGATCTATATATTTAGAACTTGATGAAATTAGACACATTATTAGTCATCTTATAATATAGTGGAAAATTGTGATGAAATTGGACCTTCTTCCATTTTTCTTTTGAGGATTAAAGACGTCGATAAAGCTGTAGAATGGAGCAAGATTTTCGCTTCAGGCAAGCTAAAGTTCAAGGATGAATAGGACAGTAAGAAGACTGTCCTGCCTCCTCTTTATCTTATAATCCAATGTTTCGGGAATCTATTCCAATCATCAGAGATGCATAAAATACGAAATTATGTTCGCATTACAGATTAGTATTGAAATTCTTGTTTAATTATGCGGAATATAAATTTGCATCATAAGTATTTAATTACTTATGACTAATTTCCATTTAACTCTTACTTTAAATCATCATATGGTGGCAGAAAGAACTTCATTTAAATGCTTTTTAATCAGATGTGCCCTTCCTGCAGCCGTCAGAGGGTGTTGGACAATTTGCTAATTTTCTTTTTTTTTTATTTCTTTATTTATTTTTTTTTCTTTTATCAAAACTTACATGGTCGAAGAACGACAGAGGAGGACTGATTCTGAGCCTGACTATAAAGTCATACCCACCCAAAAATTTCAACATTCGAAACCGAGAGAAATATATTCCTGGTTTATCCTCAAGTTTTAAATTATGCATGGCTAAATGACAGATATCGGGATCCCAGGCATCTTTTGTGATGGATTTTAATACCTACTTCTACCTCAGCTATCTCCATAGTCTTCCTGCGTGGAATGATATGGTGCGCAACAAGCATATATTAGGGTAATAGGTTTAAGGTAGCTGTATTTGATCTCCAAGGCATTTTTGTGGCCTCCTTATTTAATAATCCTTTCTCCCTGCCATAATTCCATAATCTATATTAAATCTTCAAGTGATAGATTAGTCTGAAAGTATTTTTCTGGTTTTTATTACAGTTATTGCCGTTGAACTCTCTTGCTGTTTTTTTTTTTTTTTTATCCTTTAAGGATTGGTCGGGATATATTTTCATTTCCTTAGTTATAAATGTGACATAGATTTACATTTTATTATATCAGTATTTGAAGGTTAAAACACACTTTGAAGAATCTTTTATCCAGATTGGATATGTTTTCCGTAGTTGGGTAGGTTTTTTTTTTTTTTTTTTTTTTTTTTTAATTGGCCCATGTTCACTTATAGCGGGTAGTAATATTGTTTCTTAGTTTTTAAATTGAATAAAGTAAATTTCATATATTGCATTAGAGTATTATTGTTTTTAAATAAATCTAATACCAACTGTTGTAGTTAAACATTTAAATTGTAATAATTTTATAACCTATTTTTTTTTTTCATATTATCCCTATTCACATGGAGGCGAAGAAGTAAATCTGATTCAAACCAGGAAACTACCCTAAGAATCGTAAACTTCAAATCATATTTCATACTAAATTCTTTACATTAATAATCATTATTTTATAGTTTATATTAATTCATTTATAATTAAAATTTGGTGATATTTTATGTAAATAAACATGTTGTTTGTATGATATGTATAATTTCTTATTTCTGGTAGTTATATACCCGCTTTAAACAGTTATTTTTTAGCTTACCCAATATTCTTCAGACAGTTTTGTTCTAAAATCTACTAAATCTGCTAGAGATAGTTTCATTTTCATACCATGACTCATATCCATACAGTAACACTGATCTCTCTAAACTGGTATATAGCCTTATTTTTATATATAATTACATGTGATTTAATTTCCAAATTTTACCAAACCTAGCCATTGTCTTATCGGTTTTTTTCGATCGCTCATTAAACTGTAATTCAGCAGACCCTTTATTAGAGACCGTAGTTCCTAAATATTCAAATTATTTCACATCATTAATCATTTCTCCTTCCAATGATATTTCATCTTCCATTGCATATTCCGTTCTCATCATCTTTGTCTCTCTTCTATTGATCGTGAGACCAAGCTCATGTGATATTTAATGCGTTATGGTAGGCAAGCATTACAAATCCTGTGGTGTTCTGCTTATAGGGACAGCGTTATCAGCATATTGTAAGCCAGCTAATTTCCTATTAAAAATTCAGTCCACCCTTCTCCACCATCTCCAACTGTTCTGTGCATTACAAAATCCACGAGGATCATAAACAACATCGGTTACAAAGCATTAACATGGAGAAGAATTCATAATAACACAGAACTCTCCACATAACTGGCTATGAAAACTTTCAAATGCGTTTTCATAAGTCCACAAATGCCATTAACAGTGGAATTCTATATTCTATGTATTTTTGTACATGTCTTAAAATAAAAACTTGGTCAGTTAAACTTTAACCTTTTTTTAATTCTGCTTTTCATATCAGCTTTTCATCAAATTCTCTCTCGTCTCTTTAGAATAAGTATAATACAGTAAATATTTTCATGACAAGTGTTATGCCTCTGTAAATATTGTAATTAGTCACATCTCCTTATTTTGCCATTTTCACAAACACTCCTACTTCCCATTCATCAGGTTTAGCCTTTACACTACATTTTATAAAATAATCTTGAAAGTATTTTAGAGGTCACATCATTTTCGGCCAATATCATCTTTGTATTTATTCCATCATATCCAAGATGTTTCATCTCTCCTTTTTTTTATGATAGCTTCGATCTCATATACTGAATTCATTCATAGGCACATCAAGGTCATCCTCAGCATCAGTCATATCAGTCAAATTGTTCCCTTCATATCTTTTATTCATGATCTCTCTAAAGTGTTCCATCTTACGTTGTCTTTTTTCATCGTTTCTTGTTATAATAGATTCATCCCTCTTTTCGATGGGTAAATACTTCTCCTTTCCTCCCATAGAGATTTCATTAGTAATTTTCTGAGGAATTCTTACACCATAGCCACTCCCTGAATTCAGACTCATCTGTTTTCCTGTCTAAATACTCTTACCATTCATTCTAGGATTTTTTTTTACTTCACTATCAATGATGAAATACTTAGCATGCTCTACCTTGTAATTTTCACTTCGTCCTCGAAAACTTTCAACATTCGTTCATATCTTATCTATGTCTCCTTTTTATAGTATCCCAAGTATTATTTGATATCCATGGCTTTCTCATCTTAACTGCATGTCTCAAAACTTCACTACCACCTGACTAATATATGTTTTCAATATCACACCATTCTTCATCAGTTGTCTGATCTTCCTTTCTTAAAATCTTTAAGACTGCACATCGATTTCTACATTCAATTACAAATATTTCTCTGTGCTCATCTTCTAAAGGCTTAGTTGCATTAAAACCTAGGTATTTTATTTCTATATACACTTCTGATGGGTTGCTTTCAGTTTTAATTTCAGTTTGGTAGTGAGTTGATGGTCACTACTAATATCTCCACCTTTCTAGCTGCTTGCATTTCTTAGTCTTCCTCCTCTCTTTATTATTGGTTATGCGATCTATTTGATTTTTGTAATTGCCTCACTGTGAAACCAATGTATATTTGGGGATGTCCTTGAACTGAAAAAGAGCACCTCCAAGGACAAGATTGTATGCTGAACAAAAACCTATGTATACTACATTTTCATTTGGAACTTTGTTAAGACTCTCAACACCAATGACACTCTCTGTACCTTGATTATTCCTTCCAAATTTGGTATTGAAGTCGCCAATCGCAATTTTTTTATCTTTCGCTGGGATATCATCTATTACCCTTTGCAGTTTTTCCTATCATTCAACTTTCCTTTCTTCATAGAAATCATTTGTTAGTGTAGCCTATAACAAACTAAAATACTCAAATTGCAATGCCTTGATTTAAACTTTGTAAGTAATAATCTACTATTTACAGCTCTCCACTCAGTTAAAGCCTTTTCTGCTCTTGGTGTAACACAAGCGCTATTTTTACCTATTAAAGCACACCAAACTTTGCTCCTGAAAACAGGTCTAAAAATATACATGTCGCTATTTGAATCCAACCTTGAGAATTCTATGTATTCAATAAACATGTCATAAGGACAAGCTGATGTCTTCCCTTACTAAATGAAAAATTTTGTCATCAGACCTATATTGATTTGTTTTAATCTTCCTAATTTTGACAACTAAATGATCATCTTTCACTTGAAAATCATTACACTTTAAAACACTGAGATCATTGAATCTCAGGAATCCACTGTATCCAAGTAAAATAATAATTAAGTCTCTTGTTATCAATAAATCAGCAGATTACCGATACATAGTGCAAAGCTTAATCAACATAGCATTGTTCAAAGGATTGCTTCTGTTTACAGGAGGCTTAGCAATTCTTTTCGACGTGACTACCAAAGTTTTTACTAAAAAATTATCCGTAACATCTACAAGTCCGACCATAGAATAATAGAATAGATTACAGCAAGTAGAAATAGTATTTTAAGAAGACAATGAATCTAATAAAAGGGATAGATATGAAGCTACATGAATTGGATTGGCATATAAGCGCATCTTGACAAAGATTTCCTACTTGGAAAAACTTTACACATAATTTTGACTAAATTATCACTTCTTGATGCCAGTAAATGTTTCTTTAAGCTGCCCAACTGCCCAATTAATGCCTGTTTTACGTCGATGTCGCTAGCCACAGGTTCTGTCAAAAACTGCTCTAGGCTTATTCCTGTTCAAGAACAGGAAGAAATGTAAAAGAAGTATTTCTGAATGCATCTAAAGCAAATTTAAGTGTATTTTTTTTTTTACCGATTTCTCCATTGTTTTCCCTACCAGGAACGATAACACATTCATCTGTCAAGTAACTTTAACATTTTAAAAATTGTTTCAAAATGCTTTTTTTTCGTGTAATAATGGTGCCGATACTGACAAATGAACACTAAAGTACCATGTGCACCTTCTGTACACATTTTCCTCATAACCTTCATAATGCAACTCAGTGGAGGTACTAACAAATTTATTTCCCCATGCCAATTCCAGAGCAAAATCATCTATCGCTTCAATTCCTGGAAACAATGATTAAATTTAATATGATACAATTATTATTATAATCTGTAGCAATGCATTGGTTAAGTATGGGTGTTGCACACCTGTTTCCCGCACGGAGCATGCTAGTTTCGATAGTATCTTTCCACAAAAATATGATTGGGCAAAAATTCTATGTCAGACCTAAATAATGGATGAATACCGAATTCATGTTTGTATACCCAAATGAAAGTATTCTAAATTACTTATAAATCAAGGTATTGCTGTACTAAATCTTAGATAAATTACATAAACTTGAGAATGAAGAGTAAACATAAGCAACCAAATGGACCAGCTTGAGTGGAGAATGGCAAGGTGACTTAATTTCCTTTAGTCTTCAACGTTATGGATTTTTGTTTGTATCATATTTTTGTATATCCAGTATTCAGGCTCTGACATAAAAGGTGAATAATTTTATCATTTACCTCAATTATATATATGCATAGGGGTGCTAGAAGCTAACTGACTTCAAGAGCTGCATAATTCTAAACTATTTTTCCTTTTTTTACTGATCTGCATCTCAATATCAACATTTATGAGGGCTAACGGGTGACTCATGTCTTCTTGCTATGAAGGCTACATCACTGAAACTATCGTCCATCACCAACGGAGAACTGCACACCTAGTTCCAGCGTGCTGAAATCCAGTTTCGCATCAACGATGTGTCTCATGAAACGACCAAAGCAGATTAAGTTCTTGCCGCTATCCCTAAGGACACTTTCCCAGAAATATCTGATTGGCTGTGCGGCCAAGGAGACACACCAATAACGTAGGACGCCCGAAAAGCATACCTCCAGCAGCAGTATTCCCCATCACCGGCCACACATATAGCAAAACTTTTTCAGCTTTGCTCGACCTCATGAAAATGACCAGTATTGCTCGCCTACAACCTACCCACAGATAGTTCTCCTCATGAAGTGAATCTACTTTGCGCCCTTTAGGTATGGCACCTACCCGAACCTGTACATGCTGCTATCCCCGATGTTGATATTTTGACAATGACGGACCTAGTAACCAAAGTTGACGCCCCTATGGACAGCCACTTCACCACCTTCCAGACCTACATCAAATCCTTCACTCCTGACAAAATGGATACCTATTCCACATTGACCGAAGTCGACGTGAAATTGGTGAGACACAAACACCCACCCCGTGATATGCCGGATAGGCAACAAACCGCCCACCAACCACATATACCACCCCTCTCTTATGCCCCAACCAATAACCTCTCCAGCCACTTCCTGATGCCCAATGGGTATAGTTATGCTGTTACCACTCCAAATTCAGGGCTGCTGTAAAAAAAATGTGTGATTGGTAGTCAGTGGCCCAAAAACGTGTAAATAGGCCATCGCTTGCAGTGGTGGTCTCCTCTATCGCTAAAATTATTTCTTTTTACATGATGCAGGTATGGGCGTACGATTTTTGGTAGACATGGGTGCTTGCCATTTTCTTCTGTCAAGGCCACTCTCCAAGACACGGTGTTGTAGGTCTAATTTTGCCAGCATCCACCATGTAGCTTCCACGGATCGTCGATACATACCCATGGTTAAGAAACCATCACATTATCGTTTGGAAGCGTCAAATATATTTGTAAGTTTTTTGTTTCTTATGTCAAATTGCCAATCCTCGGACCAAATTTTCTATATCATTTCTACCTCATAGTTGCTGTAGTTCACCAACAGTTAGGTAACCTGGATTTGTACTCCTCGACGCCTCATTAACCCACCCACTCCAACATCGCTCTCCACATCAGCTCACCTACGGATGCCTACGCTAACCTCCCCACATCGTACCTGGAAGTTGTCCAACCAGAACTTAGTCAAACCCCACAGCTCCCATTAAACATGGTATTTATCACCATATCAAGATGATGTAGCCCCTAGTGTTCGCTGGATTCAGACGTCTGGAACCGGATTGTTTTGCAGTCGCTAAATAGACGTTCGCTGAATGGAAGAAATGGCCCTTTGCAAAAAGGCCTCAAGCCAATTTTCGTCATCCTTGCACATCGTCCTGAAGAAGGATGGCTCTCTCCCTCCATGTGGGGATTACAAGCACCTGAACATGTAGAGAGAACCGGATCACTACCTCCCCCAAACTCCTAGTTGATTAAAGCAAAGGATATCTCCACGTTTGAACTCCTGAAGGGGTATCATCAAGCACCCATGAACCCAGAAGACATCCCTATGACTGCCATCACCACCCTCTTTGGTAAATACACCTTCAATCACTCTTGTTTCAGTCTTCGTAATGCTGGGGCCACTTTTTCACGTCTCATGGATGGCATCTTAGGATACCTCCCCTTCTGTGTATGTTATGTCGACGACATTCTTTTGTTCTCTTCTTCTAAAGGGAAACGCCTCTGTCATCTCTGCATCATACTTGACTACCTTCAACAGAGCAGTCTTTTAGTCTATTATGACAAGTGTACTTTTAGCGCCAATGAAGTATCTTTCTTAGGACACTGCATCACTCCTGAAGGAGTTCACCCCCTCCATAAGAAAGTAGCAACTGTTTACAACTTTCCCACGACCTCGTCCGTCAAAGCAGTGCAAGAATTCATGGGTATGATCAACTATTAGCACTCTTGTCCCCTCTATGCTTCCCTCAAGGGGAAGCCAAAACACCTAAAGTTGGGTCCCCTTCAAGAAGCTGCTTTCTGCAATGCAAAGAATGCCCTATCAACCGCTGCTGCTCTCACTTTTCCTTGGCCATATGCACCTCTCCCTCTCTCCACTGATAACAGCTAAATTGCTATTGGGGAAGTCCTCGAGGAGGTGGTCAACAGCTCGCCCCACCCATTGGCTTTCTTCAGTAGGAAACTATCCAAGATTGAATCCAGCTACTCTAACTTCGACTGCAAATTGCTGGTGAAACACTAGGCTATCTGTCACTTTTGTAACATCTTTGAAGGTATGCCCTTCGTCATTTGCACAGATCACTTGCCTCTGGGGCACGCATTCACTCAATAGTCAAACGCCTCATCTGCCTGTCAACGCTGACATCTCTCTGCCGTGGCTAAATTCAATTGTACCTTCCAGCACGTACCTGCTAATGAATCACGTTGCTGATGCCCTGTCAAGAAATACATTCTGCTGCAAACAAAGTTCAAAGGCAATATGGGATTGGGTCTGCCCCTGTACATTATGTCAAACCTCAAAAGTACATCAAAAAACAGATTCAGGAGTGGGCACCTTTTCTCAACCGCAGCGACTCCTAGCACACATTCACCTTGATGTTGTAGGTCTCCTAACCACGACACAAGGATATATTACCTATTTACCGCTATCGACTGCTCCACTCATCAGCTTGAAGCCATTCCCATGCAAAATGCTATACCCACCTCGTGTACATCTGCCTTACTTTTAGGATGGATAGCAAAATTTGGTATCTCTAAGCGTTCACTCGACAGTCCAACACCTGGTCCGTCTGTCAACGCTGACATCTCTCTTGCCTGGCTAAATTTAATTGTACACTCCAGCACGTACCTGGGAATTAATCTCGTTGCCGAAGGCCTGTCAAGATATACATTCTGCTGAAAACAAAGTTCAAAAGGCATTATGCGATTGGTGTCTGCGCCTGTGCTTTATGCCAAACCTCAAAAGTACATCGAAAAACAGATTCAGGCATAGGCACCTTTTCTCAACTGCAACTGGACCTTGTGCACATTCACCTTGATGTTGTAGGTCTCCTAACCATATCACAAGGAAATTATTACCTATTTACCGTTATCGACCGCTCCACTCGTTAGCCTGAAGCCATTACCATGCAAACGGCTACATCCGCCTCGTGCACATAAGTCTTACTCTTAGGATGGGTTGGGAAATTTGGTATCCCGGAGCATATTACTTCAAAGAGGGGTTCCGCTTTCACCTCTCAATTGTAGATATTATTAGAAAATCTCCTGAGTATCATCCTTAATCAAACAACCACTTACAACCCTGCAGCCAACGGTATGGTTGAATATTTTCCCCATACCCTCAAAGCAGGTTTAATGTCCTGCTGCGAGCACTCCAACTGATTTATCTGACAATCAACAGCGCCTATGTCATGTTTTGGGAAAATTTGCACCGTACTGCCAGACTTACAAACTCCCAGCAAATAAACAGATACCGACAGATTTGCACAAGGCTTCGCACGTTTTCCTCTGCAACCAGACTGTCAAGACACCTCTAATACTGAAGACATTCTTACTGAACATTCGTGGCAAAGAAAACTTGGTTTCCATTGATCGCCTTAAACATGCGTATCTCCAGTAAGATGATCAGCCTACAAGTCGCCTCTTCAGAACAGGGCACCCTATCTCATATGTATGTCTTTTTTTGGGGAGAGGGGGGGGGGAGCCATGTACGCCACATGTATCACACGCTTGTCTAATGCTATGGTATTTCTATTTTTTTTTACATTGTCGCCATCACTCTCCCCTCACACTGATAGCCTGTCTATTCCAGCATGTCTTTGAAAAATTGTGTTTGCTGTTTTTGCCATTCTTGCTTAGAACAGCTTGTATTTATAATCATGCTGCATCGAAGTAAAGTCAGTTTCAATTATATCGTCTCTCAGTTATCACCTAACTACTGTAGTTAGGTGATGGTTTGATTTCGATTCTAACTATAAATCCCGAATTCAACGTAAATGTTATGTGGGAAAGTTGGAATCAACTTTTTTCTCTATTCAGGATTCAATGGCCAAATGAACTTATTTGACAATATTTCTATACACTGTTTTCCTTACGTAAATTCATAAACTATACAGTACTATCCATATCTCACAATAGTGAATTCATACTTCCTATTTCAAATTAAGAATATGATTATGTTACTGTAATATTATAATTCATTATTACTTAAGAACATCCAATATTAAATAGTAATTAATTAAAGGAGACTATGAATTTGTTTTGTTTACTATAAGGACACGAGTCGTGCTATGACAATGAAACAATATCCAACAGATTTTGTAGATTTGAGAACAAAGCCCTCAGAAAAAAAATTGTGAGTTAAATAGCAGGATTAGAAATGAATCTATAAGATAGATTACCTGAGTGCCATATTTGGATGTGCTCATGGTTAGGTGTAGATGGAGATGTTTTGGGCATGCTTTTCACACTCCTCAAGACAGATTAGTTCACGAAATTTTCAACTGCACTCCACAAGGCACTAGAAGAGTTGGAAGACCCAGGCCTACATGGCTGAGAACTTTGAAGTGTCAAGTAAGATATGAATGGAGAAGCATTGATTTAAGAGCATAAGATAGAGAGGACTGCTGAAATCTAACAGAGGCCCTTTGCATCAGTAGGCTTAAGAAGAGATGATGATGATGATGAAAGGAGGATTTACACTGGTGGCAGCCGTCCTGGATAGTTATCGTACAATGGTGACAATGTTTGCAAATTTATCTGAAAATTATATACATATAGCATTTGAATCTTAAAAAGGAAAAAGGGCAACAAAAATATTTTTTTTTTTGTATGAGATAAAAGGATAAAACTAAAGTAACCACGGACATGTTAGTAATATTTTATTGTTTCTTTCTCAAAAAATTTTTTTCAGTGTGTTTCTCGTATAAGAGTATTCTCTCTCTCTCTCTCTCTCTCTCTCTCTCTCTCTCTCTCTCTCTCTCTCTCTCTCTCTCTCTCTCTCTCTCACGTGTATTCGAAATATGATTTTTTTCCCCCAAGGAATGTTGTCATTCTAGTGCAATACAGTTTAAGATTAACAAATAATTTAGATTACACACGTAGGACTGCAAGACAAAAACGATAAACTTCGGATAAGAAATAATAGTTTAGAAATTAACACAGTAACTAAGTCCGCTAATAGGAATTTAGTAGAGAAACTATCCCAAAAAAGATTTTCGTGGAAATGTAAAAATGATTCAGTGAAACATAGATTAGAGAAGTATAATGTAGATAAGTGGTTAGCTGATATGGAAAGAAGAATCTCTAACTTTAGAATAACTAATGAAGTAGCGAGAATAAAGTAGTCAAACTTATTAGTAAACGATGAGGTAGGTGATGCACACTCCACACTGGATAAGGCATTTAAAAATGTCAACAATGTCCGTGAGTTTTAAAGAAAAAGAGACGTATAAGATAATTAAGGGAAAAATAATTGCCAATAACGATTCACTTTATGTAGTTGTAAATGAGGTACTAACTTAAGTAGGGAGTAGCATCCTAGATACTGATTTTAACAAAGAAATTGGGACGATAACCAAAACTAGGAAAATAGAAGTGTGACGGTGCCGAGAGAGGGTTGTGAACTCAAAGGCAGGAAGCAATCAACTGAGTTGTTTATTAAGGAACACTCTCCTTTATATACAAAACCTCAAGGCAACAGGACATAACCTGTTCGTGAGACAGAAAATGTTACAGAGCAAAACGGAGACATGATCATTCAGGTTCTTATTAGTGCGAGGGAGGAGCGCAGATACAAGCATAATATATACAAAATAATTATGTACAATTGTGTGACACACGGTTGGTACATGGCTACCCCCCCTAAAAATGACATACTGTACATGTTAAATAGGGCGCCCTGATCTTGAGAGGCGAACTGTAGGCGGGTCATCTGGCAGAAGATAAGCAGGTTTTAGACGATCAATGGAGACCCAGTCTTCTTTGCCCCGAATGTTTAGGAGGAATGCTTTCGGACTGCGTCGGATCACAAGGAAAGGGCCCGTGTAAGGGGGCGTTAGTGGTGGCTTGCTGGTGTCGTTGCGCAGGAAGACGTGCGTTGCAGAGTGCAAGTCCGTTGGTATGTGATGCTTCGCTGGGGGCTTGTAAGTCTGGCGGCACTGAGTAAATTTTCCCACGACGTGACGTATGCGCTGGAGATCGTCGGAGGAGGTTGTAGAAGGAAAAAAATTCGGCAGGGATGACCAACGGGTCGCCATACACCATTTCAGCTGCCGAGACGTCGAGGGCGTCTTTAGGAGTGGTCCTTAGTCCCAGGAGGACCCAGGGAAGCTGAGTAAACCAGTTGCAATCCTTGCAGCGGGACATCAAGGCTGCTTTGAGGGTGCGATGAAAACGTTCAACCATTCCATTGGCAGCGGGGTTGTAGGCCGTTGTCTGATGTAGGGTGATGCCCAGGAGATTCGCTAATGACGTCCACAATTGAGAGGTGAAAGTGGTTCCCCTGTCAGAAGTAATATGCTCAGGGATACCGAATCTTGAAATCCATCCAGAGAGTAAGGCAGATGTACATGAGCCGGACGTTGCAGTTTCCATGGGAATGGCTTCAGGCCAACGAGTGTAGCGGTCGATGACGGTAAACAGGTAACGATGTCCTTGTGATGTGGGTAGGGGGCCTACAACGTCGACGTGAATGTGTGCGAAACGACGCTGAGGTTGAGGAAAGGTGCCCACTCCTAAATCCGTGTGTCGATGTACTTTGGAAGTTTGGCAAGAAGTACAGGCGCGGACCCAATCCTTAGCATCATTAGAAATGCCGTGCCAAATGAACTTTGCCTTCAGCAGCTGTACAGTAGAACGGCACGAGGGATGTGAAAGGCCGTGAATGAAATCAAACACCTGTCGGCGCATGGGAGCAGGAATCCAAGGTCGCGGTCTACCAGTACTGACGTCACAGAGGAGGGTGGTGTTGGAGTCTTCGAGGGGAAAGTCTTCCCAACGGAGGGACGTACAGGATGTCCTACAAGCTTGATACTCAGGATCCTGTCGTTGGGCTTCAGCCAGGGCGTTGTAATCCAATCACAGTTGAACGGCAGCCAACGTGTTTCTTGACAGGGCATCGGCAACGGGATTAATTTTCCCAGGGACGTATTGGAGGGTGCAATTGTATTCAGCCACGGCAGAGAGATGTCGGCGTTGACGGGCGGACCAGGCGTCAGACTGTCGAGTGAAAGCGTGCACCAGAGGCATGTGGTCTGTGCGAATGACGAAGGGCGTACCTTCTAAGAAATGGCGAAAGTGACGGACAGCCAAGTGCACCGCCAGCAATTCTGGATCGAAGGTAGAATAACCCGATTCTGCCTTGGACGGTTTTCTGCTGAAGAAAGCCAATGGGCGGGGCGAGCCTTTGACCACCTGCTCGAGTACTGCACCAATAGCGACGTCGCTGGCATTGGTGGAGAGAAGGAGAGGGGCGTGTGGGATAGGAAAAGTGAGAGCCACAGCAGTTGATAGGGCCTTCTTTGCATTGCAGAAGGCTGCTTCTTGAAGGGGACCCCACTTCAGGTCCTTCGGCTTGCCTATGAGGGAGGAGTAGAGGGGAGCAAGAGTGGCGGCAATGGCTGGCAGCAAACGGTGATAATAGTTGATCATGCCCAAGAATTCCTGCAGAGCTTTGACGGTCGAGGGCACGGGAAAGTTCTGAACGGCTGCTACCTTCTCAGGGAGGGGGTGAACACCTTCAGGAGTGATGCGGTGCCCTAAGAACGAAACTTCGTTGGCGCCAAAGGTACACTTGTCGTACCGGACTACAAGGCCGTTTTGTTGCAGGCGGTCGAGCACGATGCGCAGGTGATGGAGGTGTTCCTCTTTTGAGGAGGAGAACACAAGTATGTCGTCCACATAACATACACAGAAAGGGAGGTCCCCTAAGATGCCATCCATGAGACGTTGAAACGTGGCCCCAGCATTACGAAGGCCAAAACAGGAGTAATTGAAGGTGTATGTACCAAACGGAGTGGTGATGGCATTCTTGGGGATGTCTTCTGTGTTCATAGGCATCTGATAATACCCCTTCAGGAGATCGAGCGTAGAGAAAACCTTTGCTTTGTGCAGGTAGGAGGTCACGTTGGCAATGTTTGGGAGGGGGTAGTGATCCGGTTCTGTTTGCAAGTTCAGGCGCCTGTAATCGCCGCACGGACGGAGGGAGCCGTCTTTCTTCAGAACGATGTGTAAGGGTGACGACCATGGGCTGGAGGCCTTTTGGCAAAGGCCCATTTCCTCCATTTCGGCGAACGTCTGTTTGGCGGCTGCCAATCGTTCCGGTGCCAGACGTCTGAATTTTGCGAAGACTGGGGGTTTCATCGTCTTGATATGGTGATAAATACCGTGCTTGGCAGGAACCGTGGGCGTTTGGCGAAGTTCTGGACGGAAAACCTCCGGGTACGACGTGAGGAGGTGGGCGTAGGCATCCGTGGGTGCGCTAATGTGGAGAGCGAGGTTAGAGGGGGCGGGTTGAAGAGGTGTCGACAAGTACGAGTCTGCGTTGACCAATCGTCGGTGGGCGACATCGACCAGAAGGTGGAAATGAGAGAGGAAATCCGCACCGAGGATTGGCAATGTGACGTCAGCAACGAGAAACTTCCAATTGAATTTACCGTTTCTGAACGATAATGTGAGGTTCTCGTAACCGTAGGTGGGTATCGCAGATTCGTTGGCAGCTACCAAGCGGACGTCGGCAGATGTAGACAGACTACGTCGTGTCTTGAAGAGTTTCCTTGGCAGAAGAGAACGACAAGCACCCGTGTCTACCAAAAATCGCACGCCCGTTCCTGCATCCTGTAAACAGAAAAGATCAGAAACACGGGAGGCCACCGCCACGAGCGATGGCCTACTTACACGTTTTTTGGCCACTGACAATCTTCGGCACATTTCTTCGCAGTTGCCCCGAATCTGAAGTGGTAGTAGCAAATCTGCGGCGGATGGGAGGTAGTAAGTGGCTGTAGAAGTCGTTTGTTGGGGCGCAAGCGATTGGTGGGTGGTGGGCGGCTTTGTCTCTGCTTCGGCACGTCACGGTGTGGGCGTGTATGTCCTACGGCATTCATGTCAGCTTCAGTTGACGTTGAATAGGCATCCTCTTCGTCAGGAGTGGAGGCGTTGATGGAGGTCTTGAAGTGGCTGTCCATAAGGGCGTCGGCTTTGGTCATCAAGTCCTTTATGGGTAAACTATCGACATCGGGTATGGCAGCGCATATAGGTCCGGGTAAACGGCGTATCCAAAGGGCATGAAGTAGGTTCACCTCACGAGGAGAGCCGTCTGCGGCAGGTTGAAGGCGAGCGATACTGGTCATTTCCCTGAGGGCAAGCGAAGCCCTTTGGTCCCCCAACGGTTGTTGCGAGAGCTGAAAAAGCTTTGCTACACGGGCGGCTGGCGACGGCGAGTACTACTGCAGAAGGTATGTTTTGAGGGCGTCATACGCTATTTGCGTGTCTCCTTGTTCACAAAGCCAGTCGGATATTTCCGGGAAGGTGTCCTCGGGTATCGCCGCGAGAACATAATCTGCTTTGGTGGTTGAGCGAGTCACGCCGTTGATGCGAAACTGGGCTTCTGCGCGCTGAAACCAAGCAAATGCCTCTCCGCTGGCGAACGGTGAAAGTTTCAATGGGGCGGCCGCAGCGCCAACTGCTGTAGTAGAGTACGTCATAGTACCAACGATGGAGGGGCGAGGGAGGTGGGGGTGGAAGGCAGTGTGAGCGAGTCGACTTCCGGGGTCACCAATGTGACGGTGCCGAGAGAGGGTTGTGAACTCAAAGGCAGGAAGCAATCAACTGAGTTGTTTATTAAGGATCACTCTCCTTTATATACAAAACCTCAAGGCAACAGGACATAACCTGTTCGAGAGACAGACAATGTTACAGAGCAAAACGGAGACATGATCATTCAGGTTCTTTTTAGTGCGAGGGAAGAGTGCAGATACAAGCATAATATATACAAAATAATTATGTACAATTTTGTGACACACGGTTGGTACAGAAGAAAGAATCTGAGGAAAAAATAGCCATACTCCCTAACAGTAAAACCCAAAATTACTTATATACTTACAAGGGAATTAGATTCATATATTACAGTGATAGCACAAACTACCCAAGATATAACTAAAAAGTTATTTAGTACAAATTCGGTACGAGGAAATAATCAATATAGAGGAAATAATGTTGACACAATTGATTCTAGGGGACATTTACATTAAAAGGGAGCAAGAGAAAGCATAAAAATTGTTAGAATTATCAGAAGGTGGTCACACAAAAAAGGAAGGCTGCCATAAAGATAAGAAAACAAATTACATCATAACAAAACAAAAACACTTCTTAGAATACCCCTCTGGTATAGACAAAAGGGAAAACTCAAATCCTACAATTAGTACAGAAGTAGGCAAAATCGAAAAGTGACTATAGTCCGTTTAATATATATATATATATATATATATATATATATATATATATATATATATATATATATATCTATATATATATATATATTTATGAATATATATATATATATATATATATATATATATATATATATATATATATATATATATATATATGTATATATATAGATATATATATATATATATATATATATATATATATATATATATATATATATATATATGTATATATATATATATATATATATATATATATATATATATATATATATATATTGGAAGGATAGCGTAGACAATGGAGGTTCATCCAAAAGAAGCAAGGAAGGACTCAGTTTGGTAGACTGTAGCACTACAGTTGATACGCTAGGACTCAATACAGTAACAAATTATTTAGGTATTCCTACTCCCGCTACTCAGTGTGAAAACAAGTTAGTCAAAAAGGATTACAGGCATCCAAATAAAATGGAGTATGAATCATAAAGTTAAATAGAAAATTATTAGCAAAAAATAGTATCAAGTGATGTCTGATTGTTTCATTTTTAAACTGTACCATTTCCCGTTGGAGCCGTAAAATTACGTTTAAAATAATACAATGATGAGGAATAAATTTTATTTGTGAGAAGTGTAAGACAAAGATAAAATAATAAAGTCTAGAAGTATGTTGCAAACTTGTCAATGACAAGTCTTTTACAAAACTGGCCACTTTGTACGAGAACAAGAAAGGGAAATTGAACAAAAGAAAACAAGGAGGAATAGGAGAGTTTAGAATCAGGCCATATAGAAGATAGTGAATATATGTCATATACTTATATGATAGAAGCCATGAAATAAAATAAAATTTCGAGGGTGAATAGAATAGAATGGTATAAATAGGAACGAATTCAAGGACGTTTTATTAATAGGCAGATGAAATAAAAATGAGTGTATAGCAATAGGCTAATAAATATAGAAGAATTGTGTTGCTATTGGCTAATGAGATATAGAAGATTGATATAGCTATAGCCTAATGCATATAAAAAAATTATGTTGCTATAGGCAAATGAGGTATAATGAATTATATAGCTATAAGGTAATAAATATAGAAAAAAATTATGTTGCTATAGGAAGATAAGATATAAAAGGATTATGTAGCTGTACGCTGTGTGCGAGTGCTTTTAGGCGATAACTGAGAGGCAAATTCATTCATCAACAGGCAAGCTTCAACAGGTTGCTATCCATGTGAGGTGGAGCGATATACTGTATATATATAAAAAAAAAAGAAATACCATTGTAGAGTACTAGAATGTATGAAACACGTGCGGTACAGGGCTCCCTCCCTCATAAAGACATATATATGAACTAGGGCAACCTGCTCTGGATAAGCAAACTGTACGTGGGTCATCTTGCAGGCGATAAGCAGGTTTAAGGCATTCAATGGAGACCCAGTAAGTTAAGTAAGTTAAGAAAGAACGTCTTCGTTGTTCAAAACGATCACTAGGTAAGGGCACATGTAAGGGGTCGCTAGCTGTCGTTTGCTGGTGTCATTGCGGAGGAAGACATGTGATGCCTTGTGCAAATTTGCCAATATGTGTTGCTTTTCTAGGGTCTTGTAAGTCTAATGCCATGGAGTAAATTTTTCCCACAACATGACGTAGATTGTTGGAGAAAGTTGCCGACGGAAGAAAATCGGCATGGACAGCCAATGGACCACCATACACCATTTCAGCTGCCGAGACATCTAGGTTATCATTAGAAGTGCTCATTAGCCCAATGAAGACCCAGGAAAGCTGAGTAAACTAATTGGAGTCATTACATCGGGACTTCAAAATGGCTTTCAGGGTGCAATAAAAATGTTCAACCACTCTGTTGGCTGCAGGGTTGTAGGCGATTGTCCGATGTAGTGTGATACCCATGAAATTTTCTAATGATGCCCACAATTGAGTGGTGAAAATGATACCCCTGTCAGAAGTATTATGCTCAGGGATACCAAGTCTCGCTATCCACCCAGAGAGTAAGGTGGATGTACATGAGGCGGATGTTGCAGTTCACATGGGTATGGTCTCAGGCTAACAGGTAGAATGATCAATGACGGTAAACAGATAACGATGTACTAGTGATGTGAGTAAGGAATATATTATGTTCATGTAAAAGTAGGCAAAATGACGGTGACGCTGAGAAAAGATGCCCACTCCTGAATCCATGTGGCGATGTACTTTTGAAGTTTAGCATGAAGTACAGGCGCACACACAATCTTGAGCATTCTTAGTAATGCCGTGCCAAATGAACTTCGTCTTCAGTAGCTGTGCAGTAGATAGGTGCAAAGGATGTGAAAGGCTGTGATTGAAATAAAACACCTATCGGTGCATGGAAGCAGGTATCTATCGTTACGGTCAACCATTGCTGACGTCACAGAGGAAGGATGTGCAGGATGCCTTACATGATTGCTACTCTATATCTTTTCCTTGGGCTTCTACCAAGGCGCTGTAATCCAATCCAAGGTGAATGGCAATCAGTGTTTCTTGACAGGGCATCGGCAACAGGATTCATTTTCCCAGCGATGTATTGAACTGTACAATCTATTTCAGCCATAGCAGAGAGATGTCAGCGTTGACGGGCGGCCCAGGTGTCGGACTGTTGAGTGAAGGTGTGCACCAGAGGCATGTGATCCTTGTGAATGACGAAGAGCATACCTTCTAAGAAGTGGTGAAAGTGACAGACAGCCAAATGAACAGCCAACAATTCACGGTCAATGGTAGAGTATCCTGATTCTTTGTTGGATAGTTTTCTACTGATGAAGGCTAATGGGCGAAGGAAGCCGTTGCCCAACTATTCGAGTACTGCACCAATAGCAATGTCGCTGGCATCAGTGGAGAGAAGGAGAAGGGCAAGCGGCACGGGAAAATTGAGAGCAGCTAAGGTTGTTAGTTGAGATATAAAAGAATTATATACCTATAGGCAAATGAGATATAAAAAAAATTATAATGCTCTAGGCAGATGAAATATTAAAGAACTAATGTTGCTATATGTATATCAATTATAAATGAATTGCGTTGCTAATAATTATGGGAAAATGTGATCAAGTTATCAAGGGTTTATACAGTATACAAGATGTTCCAAGCAAGAATGTTAGACAAATTCAAACAAATTCATGTATGAACAGTCAGGCTTAAATGGACAACTAGTGCAAGGGGGGCTGGTTTGTGCGATATATACAAAAAACATAAATACAGTTACAGTGAGATATAAAAGAATTATATAGCTATAGGCAAATAAGCTATAAAAGAATTATAATGATCTAGGCAGATGCAATATTAAAGAAGTAATGTTTCTATACGTATATCAACTATAGATGAATTGGGTTGCTAATAATTAAAAAAAAAAATCATCAAGTTATCAAGCATATGAATTATTAAGAAGTTATGTTGCTGCCAACCCAACGAAATAAAAAACTGATCAGTATTGAAATATAATAAGCTAGAGACTAGCTAAAGAGGTCATATTTATGCCTAATAACCCGCATATAAATATGAAGAAGAAATGTTAACTAAAAACTTGTTGCTGGATTCTGTCAAAATAGACAATTATTTAGTTCAGACGGAAAAAGATAAATCCAAATATTTTAGTTATAAACTACTCCGAGAAAATTTTGTATAGAAACAGGGATTATAGATTGAGTAATCAATGTATAAAAAAGGGTATAATCTATAGTAAGGAACACATATGAAGGGATAGAGAAAGAGATGGATATCACTGATTTTCTAGAATACAGAAAAGATTTAAAGGAATATTGTAGGAAGAGAATAGCAATTTCAGGCGATAGGTAAGGTCGAACAGATGTGTTGCAACACTTAATGAATAAAAAAGACAGCACCAAACCTTTTATGTAACAAATTACAAAACTACTTATCAGCCAATGCCCCATAGTAGATACAATGAGAGTTGAAATGAAGAAGTGTCCTTATAATTCTCCTATGATATTATTCCAAATAAAGATAGAAGTTATAGACTAAGGATAAATTATCATAAGTTGATTTAAAATGCAGTTCTGGATCAAATCAATGCCAGTAATCAATAATGTTATGGCTCAGTTGCTGAGGAGCAGAGATACTTAGTTTATATTGGCGAGCGCGATATCAAAGAAATAAAAGCCATTAACAGCTTTTAGCATTCATACAGAATATTTGGAATTTCGATTGATGCTGATGGGCTTATGACGGATTAGGGTTGCAGATTTAGGAGATATAGAGAATTTATAAGTATATTTAAAGGATGTTGATAAGTTTAGTAAGGATATAGAGCGCCATTTAAAAACATTGGAACTAGACTTACGAAGGAGATTAGCAGGATTAAAAATTAAGGTAGAAAAAAGTTGAATCCCTAGAATAAATAAGACAGGTAAACTGCAGATAGATTACGCATGCAAAAAGAGAAATAAAGGTTATTGGGGAATATCCTGCTAGGCAAAAATGTGAGTGTAGGGAAATTCTCTTATCGGAATGATAGAATCTTACAGACCAATTATGCAACATTTGCTACCAGAGTCATGCCCTTAATAGAGTTAACCAGGAAAGATGTAGTGAGCGAATGAAAAGTACAAGAAAAATTCTTTTAACAATTAAGAGAGAAATTGATGATTGATCCTACATTACTTTATCCAGATTTTCACTTAGGAGTTTTGTGAATAATTTGTGATGCCTCAAATACATAAAATAAATGTTTCATTACAGAAAGATATAACCTGAATGAGGCCAGTGTATTATAATAGTAGTCCTAAATAACTAAAACGAAACCGAGGGCAGTTTAACCATGTATTTGGCCTTGAGATGTTTAGGTATATTATGCTCGGGCATAAAGTAAAAGTACTTACAGATCATAAACTAGTTTGGGATTTTTTTTTCTTAATGAAAGGCTTTTATCAATATTCCTAAAAATAACTCATTGGTTCCTTATTGTACTGGAGCTCCTTCAGAAGTTGGAAACATTATTGGCAGTTTTAATGCTTTAGCAGATGGATGATATAGAGGGGAGGAAGATATTAAGAAGATTATCACTAACAACATTTTTGTTTTAGTTGTCAGTTACTAGATTTAAATTTATAAAGAGGTAAAGTAGAACAAGAGAACCAAGATGTTATTAGAAATGTTATAGGTGACTTGTAACCAAATAAGAATTCTAGGCTATAATTTCAAATTGATCAAAGGAATTCTTACAAAGTCAAGAGAGAAAATACTTGTTCAAGACCATATATTCCTGATATACTAACCAACGAAATACTAACTATAATACATACTCATAAATTACCAGAAAATCCAGTAATATAAGACTCTACATGCAATGATAAACTATTTTTGGCCTAATAAAGACATTAAAAATTGAATGAATGCCCTTCGTGTAATAAGTATAAAGGATATATAAAGGTTAGAATCCCTTTAAAAAGTACAATTGCATTTTGATCCCTCTGCGGTGGTACAAACGGACCACATGGGACTTTCTCCGGAAATTTGACAGATGGTAAATATAAACTGGTCTTTATAGAATTTTAATTTAATAGAGATAGGACTGCTGCATCAGCAGCAGAAGCATTTAAGGCCATGATAATCACAAGACATTTGTGTTTCGAGATTCTTCTCTCCAGTAATGCATCCGGATTTACTAGTGCAATGATAAAGAATTGTACAATATTTTTCTTTAAAGTAAGAAATGTGACATAACCCCTTAAGTAAAATTAAAAATGAACAGCATATAAGGCCAATAAAAAAGGTTGTGGATACCCTGCAAACTATCATTAGTCAAACCATAGGAGACTGATAATTAATTTTAGTAGATTAACAATTTACATTGAATAACTCGGTAAAGGAAACGTTAGGAGAAAGGCCATATTTATACTAGCCAGACATAAGAAAGACTACTAAAGTCCTTGTTAAATGACATGAAGTTCCCTGCAAAATCACATAACTATTTAGAGTAACAAATAAATGAATGTTGTTCTTACATAAAGGACAATATCCTAGAATTAAAGATAGGTTAGAAAGTATATATTAAAATAAATGTAATCCACGTTCCGGGAAAAATGTATCTCCAAATGATTAAGAGACCTCAGAGCGTATCAAAATATAAAATAATATGAAACGGGAACATTTGGTAAAGTAAGGGGGAGGCCTACTTTTGATAATTGATGTATAGAAGCTCATAAATTATCTAATATTTATCAGTGTACTGAAATAATTTACAAGATTGATAAAATAATGACGCCAGTTGAGAAAGGAAGTTTATTTTTTTTTATTGAAGTTTATAAGCAATGCATTGATATTTGGTGTAACAAAATTTAACAATGTTTCAAGTTTAAATGCTTGACTGGATAAAATAGTAATTGAGAAAAATTTAAATATGTGTACTGTTATAATCAAGTTGACATTAATGTGATTAGTAAATTGTAACAAAGGGAAAACCTTTAAAGAATTTATAATGTAAATGTAACATAAATGAATTATTTTAATCAAGTTATCATGAATAAATATGAAGAAAGGGAAAATATAAAAAAATGTTATAATATCAACGTGGAATAAATGAATTATGTTAACCAAGTTAACATGCATAAATAAGAAAAAAAAATATTAAAACCAATTATAATGCTAAAGTGAAATAGATGAATTTTCTTTTTCAAGTTAACATGAATAAATAACAAATGAAAAATATTGAAATAATTTATAATGTAAATGTGAAATAGATGAATCACGTGAATCAAATAACCTTGAATGAATATGGAGAAGGGGAAAATATTGAAACAATTTATAATGTGATAATGAAATGTATGAATTATTTCAATAAAGTTAACTTGAATAAATAGGAAAAGGAAAATACTAAAGCAATTTATAATGTAAGTATGAAATAAATTAATTATTTCAATCGAGTCAGCGTGAATAAATATGGAGAAAACGGAAGTGTTAAAAAATTAAAGATACAAACAATGTAAAAAGAGTGAACATAGGAGGAACGCTGTATGCTCAAAATATATTCTTATTCCAGCATAGCTACATAGGAAATGGTGTACAGTTGTAGCGGGATGTCAACAAAACACAACCCCCACACCCTTGATCACTCTTACTTCCAAAATATCCCACAACACAAACTTTCCCCTTACTTTACTTTAAACTAGACTCTTGGACAGAAGGAAAATTAAAACAAAACATAGCCTTAAAACTATATTAACGCAACCAAAAACAGAACACATATCATTAAACTGACTTAACACTAGAACAAATCACTTATCACCAAACCATCCACCATATGCCATAACCCAGGAACAATCACAATTTATCATAAATTCAATAGACAAAAACACACAAAATTCGCTGTATATATCGGTGCGTGATGGTACCGAAAACTCGCCAACAATCGAAAAAACAATATCCTTTTAATGTACCCAACACCGTCAGTCCACGCACACTTAAGACTAAATAAATTACTTAATACTAAACACCAATCATATTCTGCAACACAAAAAAAATAATGCCAAACCAAGAGAACCTCTTGGTTCACACGCAACAGTCCTTAAGCAAGTTGTAGCCTACTGGCACTGGCCAACACTATCGTACGGCCAATTCGACCATGCAATCTTATGCGGTGGTCGTCGTTATCAATTGTCGTGAGAGAAATCCGTATTTTATAGCCGGGTCATCAACGTTCAAAAATTCTGTATTTCAGCAGTCTATTCCTATATTCATTGTCCGGTCCGGGTCGTCATCATCAAGCTAATCATATACAATATACACACGGCTGGCAAACACCACCTTCCAGGCCAAACTAAAACTCCAAGGAGTATAAAGGAATCCAAAGGAGGAACTACGGCTCAGAACATAAAAACACTAAACAGCCGGCTTTCGAAGAACAAAAAAATGCAGAACCGACTCCTTCTATCGTTCGAGATCCAATGCTTTCGCCCAGGACATTCATCACCACCCTATCCTAGCTAAAAAGGTAAACAAACAACCTCAATTATACCAACAATCTTTCCAACTTCAAACAATCATTCGCTAATTACCCTTTTTCTTCAGCGCGCACCGCGGACACACAAAACACGCACACACAAACGCACATACACACACATTCTCTCGCGCACGCGCGATCTAACGAAACTAAAGCACATGAAATTCTCTCTCTCTCTCTCTCTCTCTCTCTCTCTCTCTCTCTCTCTCTCTGACAAAACTAAAGCAAATAAACACTTTCTTTCTTTCTCTCTCTCTCTCTCTCTCTCTCTCTCTCTCTCTCTCTCTCTCTCTCTCTCACACAAAACTAAGCAAATAAACACTTTCTCTCTCTTGCGGTTTGACAAAACTTAAGTAAATAAACACCCACACTCACTCACTCACTCTCTCTCTCTCTCTCTCTCTCTCTCTCTCTCTCTCTCTAATGACAAAGCTAAAGCAAATAAAATGTCTCGATTTAACAATACTAAAACAACTCTCTCTCTCTCTCTCTCTCTCTCTCTCTCTCTCTGACAAAACTAAAGCCAATACTGTAAACACTTTCTCTCTCTCTCTCTCTCTCTCTCTCTCTCTCTGTGACAAAACTAAAGCCAATACTGTAAACACTTTCTCTCTCTCTCTCTCTCTCTCTCTCTCTGACAAAACTTAAATAAACACACTCACACTCTCTCTCTCTCTCTCTCTCTCTCTCTCTCTCTCTCTCTCTCTCTCTCTCTCTCTCTCTCTTGATTTGGCAAATAAAAAAAATAAATTAAAATAAAATTAATCCTCCACACAGTGAATAAAAGGTTTAAGTTATATCCATTGCACCCTTTCACTCTGAAAATTTGAAAATAAAGCTGTAAGTGTGGAAACCAGATGAAAGTTAAGTTTGTATGTATGATAGAAGGTTCTTTTGGAAGAGAAGGAAATGTAAAGGGACAGAATTAATGATTTTTCCTGTTTACAATTATTGTTATTCAATAACACTGAGATGTTAGATTTTTTTATCCATTTAAATATCATGATCTGCCTTTAAAGGCATTACAATTGAGAAGTGAAGTTATTTTTCATGTGAATAAAATACAAACAGTCAAGGCATAAAAAAGGCGCTTTATGATATAACTGAGATTTAGTAATTCATGAAATGTCTTTACCATGTTCTACGTATGATTCTTTATTATATGGTGATTATGATGTGGATTTTAAAGATTTATGAATCAGATACCAAAAAAAAAAAATGGGATATCTAAAGCTAATAGAAACTATATGTTTTATACTCATTATTTTCCATCTTACAAGCAAGAAGTTCAATAATTTTTAAAGATGTTTAATATGTTTCTGGTAATATTTATTATCATGATGATGTGTGATGAGGTGAAATATTTTTTTAGGAATTTGAATAGAATTAGGGATTTACTAATGATTATTACTAAGAAACCAATAAACTCATAGTTTCTTTGATTCTATTTGTTATATGTTAATAAACATGAGTATGGTTTCCAAAGGAACCCAAGGGTACGGGCCGTGTGATGTCATGGATGGACTTATTTCATTAATTAAGAGAGAGAGAGAGAGAGAGAGAGAGAGAGAGAGAGAGAGAGAGAGAGAGAGAGAGAGAGAGAGATATCATATGTATTTCGAGAACAAGTGTAATAAGATATATTAAAACACCTTAGTAGAGAGAGTAAAAGTGAGGGGATATAGGAAGTTGTTATCGTATGTTTTGTAAACTAAGGAGTTTGACTCGGAAACAGGAGGTTGTTAAAACAGTAGTACGACACAGCTCTGATGAATATCAGAATTCCCTATGAATGAAGGTGTCACTGGAAGTCTACACGTCACCGACAGCCATCTTGATTGTCACACCATAAAATCTATCATATACAATTAGGAACGTCTCCACATCAGTCAGTTCAGTCCAGCCAGTATTCCTGTCAGAAAGGCCGGTTTGGCCTCATCGGATGCCTACCTCGGAATCTGGTGTTCACCTACTACAGTCTGTATTTGGGAGAGGGCGGATACCAACTGAGCAAAAGAGTCACCCAAGTCTGAAAATGACACCATTTAGCCATGGTGTAGAAGGAATCTTCAAGGAAGGTAGAAAATTATCTGCCTCATGCTACGTATAAGGTCCAAGAACTACAAAAAAAAAAAAAAAAAAAAAAAAAAAAAAAGTTAAGAGGCATCAGATGACCCCTGAATATTATAAGGAAAATATCCAAAGTTTGCGGAGTGGCGAGGAAATGACTTTCCTGGATTACGCTTATCAGGAACGACGATATTTTAGGAGATTTATAGAGACTGCTAAAGAGTGACAGATGGCTGATTCAGAAGAATTGATAGTTCCAAAACAATATTTACGAGGAATTCCTGAACATATTCGAACATACTTGAGAGAGAGAGAGGCAAGGAAACTTGATAAAGCCGCTTCGCTAAGTGAAGATTATGATATTATCAGTCGTAAACCATCAATGGGTATGAAGTTCCAACCGTCGTTCTGGCCAAGTGTCAAGTATTCGCCGAATCATGGAAACTAGTTCAGTAATAACTATGGGAACAGGTTCAATAGTTACAGTGGAAGTACCACAGTTACTATTCCAAAGCAAAATGTGACAGTACCACAAAAGCAATCGTCATATCGTCTTACTTCAAATATCGTGAAAGACGTGCAGGAGATCAATATCGTCTGTTATAAGTGGGGCAAGAAAGGACATATCAGTAAGGAATCTTCATCAAACCAACTGTAAGCAGTCGCCCAAGTTGTTCAGGATAATTCAACTGAACAGAATGTAAAGACGAAGAATGAAATGGGAAGGGTCGACGAGGAAGATAAGCCAGCTGACGTTTACAAGACGAACAGGACAACCCCAAATATTTATGAGGGTATGTTAGCTTCTATGGATGGGAGTGAGCAGATCCCAGTCACGATATTGCGCGGCAAAGGATCTGTTCATACCGTGGTGACATGAGGTGTACACCTGATGGTGGAACAGTCTCTCACAAGTCACAGGAGAATCTGTCTTTTTGAAGGGAATAGCTGCCGAGGATGTTACTCCTGTTTGCCGTTTGAGACTATCATGCGAGTTGGTGACAGGTCATTTGGATTTTGCGGTAAAGGATTCATTAGCTGTCAAAGGAGTGGCAGTTCTACTGGGTAATGAGGTTGGTTGAATGCCGTTTGTGCCTTGTCCCATTGTAACAGAAAAACCATTAAAGTATAGTCCTACGATTGAACTTGATAAGGACTATCCGTACATATTTCTTACTTGTGTGACGACTGGGAGTATGATAAAGAAAGTGGCTGCCAAAGACGACAGAGGAACCGAAAGAGCGATGAATTTGTTGGATTTGCTTATAGAAGAAGAGGATTTCCTTGATGGTACGCAAGGGGAGAGCTCCCGAGAGAACCTAAAAGAAGAGGAACAACTGGCGAATGAACAGGAAGACAGGGAAGCAATGGACTTGGAAGAAATAGAGAATTCATCATTAGAAGCAGGACACGTGAGTTGGAAAAGGCTGATAGGATTGCAACAGAGGATGTGACGTTAACATAGTTATTGTACAGTGTGGTGGATGAGACTGAGGTGAAGCAGTCTCCCACCTGTTATTATCCTAAGGATGAATTGCTTATGCGAAAGCATAGCCTGTCGAATGAGGGATACATCGTCAGATATTGATTTTCGTACAGTTGAGAAGACCGGTGATTGCCGTAGCACATCAGATGGGACACATGGGAATAAGGAAGACAATGAAGATTATGAAACATTTTCTCTGGCCTGGCATGCATAAGGATGACAGCAATTTTTGCTGTGCATGTCACTTTTGTCATATGGCTGGAAAGCCTAATGAGTACATCAAGAAAGCTACCTTACACCCAATTGAAGTGTGAAGAGAACCCTTCTGCAAGGTGATGATCGACATTGTGGAACCATTACCAAGGACGAAGAAAGGTCACGAATATATGTTAACCTTAATGTGTCCAGTGACGAGATACCCAGAAGCCATAGCCGTCTAGAACTTCAGTGCCAAAGTGATCGCCGAGAAGTTACTAGACTTTTTTGCTAAGTTTGGTATTCTGGAAATTGTTCAGAATGCCTGAGGAACAAATTTCACGTCAAAATTGTTTCAGGACGTGATAAAACTATTGGATGTGGGACAACAACTGTCTACTGCCTATCA
>NC_090729.1:80271130-80278630 GCF_036898095.1 Palaemon carinicauda
TCTTGATCCCTTGTTTACACAGGTTTTTGCAAAAAATTAAACAAAGCCACAACAAGTAAACGTAGTTAATAATAGTCAAGTCGCGGGAATGACGTGTTATAATTGCAAACGTCAAGGTCACTTGATTGCAGACTGCAGAACGAGATTCTGTTCGTTACATAATAGTTCAAGTCATTCATATAGTCAGTGCTACTCACGTAAGACACAACAGAGTCCTAGAAATACACAGTCAATTCCACAGTCAATTCCATATGGAAATAAAAAGAAAAATCCTCAGTTCAATTAGAAGAAACAGCCAAACGTCAATGTAGTTCAGAAACAAACAAACAGTTCTTCGAATAACTCTGATCCTGGGCCGTCTACCCAGAACTCGCAAGGTCAGACTAATTTTCAGAATGTGCAGAGCCAACCAAATACCACATAATTAACTCCAGTGGGGAAGAGAGTGATGTTGGGTCATTTAAATCAACATCAGTAGTGTTAAATAATCCATTTAATGTTTTATCAGATCATTGTGAGGCAATAGGTTTTCCTACGAAACACACGACCGAATCAAATAAATTAGTGCATGCTCCCGTAGATTTGCAACAAATTCACACAATAATAAGACAAAATGAGTTACGACCAACATTATATGCTGTAAATTTAGAACACCGATCCTTTACATTATTTTTTGACTCTGGTAGTCCACGTAATATCATGGATTTGAGGACACATCATTTGTTGTTTTCGAACTTCCCTATAGAGAAGTCCAGAGTAAGGCTCTCGAGTATAGGAAATGATGAATTAAATGTAATAGGCGTAACTCATGTTCAGTACAAGGTCGGTAATGGCACGTTTGCCGATACCTTTGTTGTTGTACAAAACATTGATATGTATCCAGCTGTAATTATAGGATATCTGTCTATTGGTAATCAAAACATTATCTTAGCTCCTGCCAAGCACGGCGTGTATATCAAAGGAAAATTCTATAAGTCTTCTAATACCTTAAAATCAGTTTTGGATAAAAAGGAGACGACAAATAAAACAGTGACGTACATTGAAGAACCAATAACTTGTCTCACTAATAAAGAAATAATATACGCGACCCAACAGAATTCTCGTTCACCCGTAATATCATCTTGTACGCAATCTATCGAGCCGAACATACCTTCGAATTTAATAGTGCAAATAAAGAAAACGTTACCGGGATCTGAAATATTAATCCTTTCTGACACTTTGAAAACTAACTGATTGTCCGTCACACAAGCTATTTATACAGTAGGCTCACATCAACAATGTAATATTGAAGTCTGTAATCATTTAAATACCACTTTAGTAATTCACAAAAATCAACATATCTTGGATGTAAAAAGTTTATAAACATCGTATTCTTACCGTTGCTGAAATCAATCACGCTCAATCAGTTGTGGATGAATCCCTTTTGCAATCTATTAAAAATAAAATCAATAAAGACATCCAAGAAGAAGAAATTCAGCAGAAAATTTTTGGACTTTTAACTGAATATCATGATGTTTTTTTCCACTACGGATGGATCCTTAGGAAAGACAGATGTCATAGAACATCAAATAAGGTTAAAGGACAAGCAGAAAATTATCTATGTACCCTCGTACAGACTCCCTATGAAATTCCAGAATGAGATAAATGATGAAGTAGGTAAAATGCTAGAAGAAGGAGTCATTAGGATATCGAACAGCCCTTATAATTTTCCATTAATAGTTGTACCGAAAAAAGATCGAACATGGCGTATCTGCATAGATTTCCGTCGCTTGAATGAGGAAACGATCCCTGATCGATTCCCAGTGCCATGTACTGATGATATTTTATCTTTGTTAGGTCAGAATAAATATTTTACCAGTTTGGACTTACTTAAAGGCTTTCACCAGATATCATTAGAAGAAAATAGTATCCCATACACAGCCTTCAGCACAGCCAGGGGACATTATGAATTTTTACGTATGCCTTTTGGTTTACGTTGTGCTCCCATAACATTTACAAAAATGATTAACATAGTGTTAGGAGACCTGATAGGGGATATATTGCATGCCTATATGGATGACATTGTAATCTTTTCCAATACCTTAGAAGAACATATACGTAAACTAGAATTAGTACTACAGACACTAAGACAACATAACTTAAAGGTAAAGATTAGTAAGTGTGAATTTTTCAAAACAGAATTAGTCTATTTGGGTTTTACGGTGTCTAGCCAAGGTCTTGAAGTAGTCCACGATAAGGTGTCAGCTATCTGTAACTTTCCGATACCTACTAATGTCAAGGGAATACAGCAATTTCTGGGGTGTAGTGGATGTTACAGGCGTTTTATACGCAATTATTCAATAATAGCTGCTCCCCTAACTGATGTTACGAAGAAGGGCGTAGATTGCATATGGTCTGAGCAGCATCAACAGGCGTTTAATACCTTGAAAGGTGAACTGTGTAGTTCTCCTATCTTAAAATTTCCTGACTTCAGTAAGGAATTCTTCATTGCAATAAACGCCTCAGACCTAGGAGTAGGTGGGGTATTGCTTCAGCAATATGAAAAACAGTTTTTCCTGATAGCTTTTTATTCTCGAAAACTGAGAACTTCCGAAAGTAAGTATGCAGTAATAGACAAGGAAGGGCTAGCTATTGTTAATTCACTAGTGCATTTTGAGTTCATAATATACGGATATCCCGTTAAGGTTCTTACTGATCATAAACCACTAACCGACTTCTTTAAAGGCTTCAGTCACAGCCCCAAACGAACTCGGTGCCATTTGATCATTCAAGACTTTGGCGCGAGAATCGGGTATTTACCAGGGAAAGCAAATATCATTGCTGATGCATTATCACGCAACGCCGTGTCATCTTGTACGGAACCTTTAGCTGAATTGATAGATATATCAACATCCATGCCTATTGTTAAAACTATATCTGAACAAGAAGATCTGGGCTGGAGCGCTGAATTATTACAGACTGAGCGAAGAAAAGATCAGAAATTAGAAAAAAATTATAAATGCTTTGGAAGGCAATCGTAAGGAAAGGGAATATATAAAGTATATGCAGCAAAATTATATAATCGAAGACAATATTCTGTGTAGATACGTGACAAGGAAAACCCGCAATACACCACATGTGACTAACGACCAGGTAGTGGTACCAATCTCACTTATATCCACTGTCCTAAATTGGTTGCATGCAAACCCATTGCATGGACACCCGGGGTTCTCCATAATGTCACAGAAAGCCAAATCATTGTTTTATTGGCATACAATGCTTACAGATATAAAAAAACACATAGCTAATTGTCGCACTTGTCAGGAAAACAAAGGGCACACGAAAACACCTGTCAGCCTAGGGGCTTATCCTGTGCCCAATCAACCCTTTGAAAGGATACATTTAGATTTATTAACAGGATTTTACGAGTCAGACAGAGGAAATAAGCACCTCTTAGTAATTGTAGATGCTTTAACTCGATATACAGAACTAATAGCGCTTAAAACTAAAACTGCGATTGAATGCACTAGGAAGTTTTACGAGTGTTACATTTGTAAACATGGAATTCCACACATGATAATCTCAGACTCGGGTGGAGAATTTAATAACCACTTTCTTACCTCATTGTGTGAATTCCTTAGCATAAAGAAAATCAATACCATGATCTATCACCCAGAGTCAAATGGGGTAGTGGAAAGAGCGAATAGGAAGGTTTTAAACATATTAAGATTAACACTAGGGGGATCAGACCCCAACTGGGATATTGCAATACCTGCGGTACTAAGTACTCTGAATCACTCATATAGTATATCAATTAAAATGTCGCAGCACGAAGCATTGTATGGTACCCCAGTTAGAACGCCTTTCCATGTATTAACGCCTACAACTAATTTATCAAATCCTTTAAAAGAATGTATAAATGCAAGCAAAAGTCGTTTTGATATCCTTCGAAAGAATTTAGAAGAATCATAAATCATAATGAAAAGGAATCATGATAAAATAGCGAAGCCAACTAAAACATATACCGTGGGTGATAATGTATACATACAGGTAAATGTACGTAAAGGACTCAATTATAAACTAACTCCTAAGTTTGAAGGCCCATTTAGCATTTTGGAAACATTAACGGCCAATAGATTTAGAGTTCAAAACGTATCCCAGCCCACTGATGAAAGAATTGTACCATTGGCTCACATAAGAAATTAAAATAAGAGAGAAGGAAGTGAGGGAATTTTTTTTTATTCTTTATGAAAATTATATGTTAAAATTTTTTTTCTTTTTAATACAGGAGTAATTACATATATTTTTCTCATTACAGGTTTCCAAGATGAAGTTTTTATTGTTAGGAGTGATATTGTTCGCTCAGACATTTTTCTCGTGTGGGAAGAGCTCTAAAACTAAAAGTATAGATTTTAAATATGGCACTATAGTAGAGAGACAAGAAGACGTTTTTATTACATCAAGTAACGTAGTTGTTGAAGTACGCATGCAAGCAATTTTTCTCCCAGAGAATGATGTCACTAGCTTAAAGAGCGCCATTTCAAGGTTTGCTGTTTCATTAAACGAAATGCATAGAAGACACTTTCCTTTTAATACAGAGAGTTCGGTTGCATAGATACTAAAAGTTGCAGGGATGCTATCCGACGACTTGCAAAATAAGACTTACGAGACAGAATCTTTGGCTCGTGACCTTTTGATGTGGACAGTAAGACACGATAACCTTGAAAAACGTAACCCGTTTATTTTTGCTGCACTAAACATTTTTGGTTCTGTTGCAAGTTTAGGCTTAGGGATTTCCAATCGTCTTAAGATTAGTAATCAAAATAAGAAAATTGAGTTTTTGACTCATGAAAATGAATTGATTTTGTCAGAACTAAGGAATCAGTTAGCTTCAATCAATCAAATTATGAGTTTGGTGAACAAACATTCTAGTAATATCAGTCAGATTATGGAAGTACAAGATTTGTTGGCAACGTTAACGTATTATGATTCAAAAATAGATCAAATCCATAATAGAATTGCACATTTCATTGAGAAATCAAAAACTATGTGGAAGCTATTACGTTGGCGACTAAAGGTGTACTGTCACCGCATTTGTTGCCGATAAGAGACTTAACGTTAATTGTGGAGAACAGACGGGAGAAATTAGGTTATATTCCTTTGTTAGACGCACGTAGGTTAGAATTTTATTACAGCCTAATTACAGTAAGGGTTGAAAATCACAGGATTATGATTACAATTCCCTTTGATTCTTTCGATTCCTGGCAATCTTACAGGATATCACCATTTCCGACTTTCATGACGAATCACTCAAATCCAGTAATATCCAGTTTGACAGGACATGTATTGATTTCCCCAGACAAGGAAACATATACGGTTATTAAAGACTTAAATCAATTAACTCACTGTTCAGACGCAATGAATAAAAAAATATGTACAGCTGACTCCTTTGAATTCCATAAAAACCCAATGGATTCATGCGAGTTAGGTATAGTGCTAGACGGTGCTCTCTCCCATACACATGAAAATTGTCTGAAAAAGCTTTATCCCTTTGACGATGATAAGTTCAATTGCAGACTGAACAACGGCTCGTGGATACGATACGACAAGGCCGGCTTCAATGTATCATGCCCGGACGGATCCACGTCCTATTTCCAAATCTTCGTTGCAGCAGATGGTTGTATCGGTACGTCAACGAATTACATGGTCCAAGGAATCAAGACTATCATCAGAGAACGGGCCTACTTCGCGTACTTTACATGGTCGACTACAATTCCATCTTTACCTTTCCCATACAATGCACGAGTGGCTAAGCGGTTGATGAAATTAACCGAGATGGACCACCCGACACCGACTTATGCAGACCTTCGTTTCTACGTGTTACTAGCAGCAATCAGCGTTACGGTGATGATATTTATCGCCGTTAACATCTTTGTTTGGCGTAGGTTAAGAACAAACAAGTTGGAGATCAAACAGAACGTTTTGCCATGTCCAGACAAAATTCCTATTTTATTTCAATTTAAAGCTATTTGAAACTGGCCCCTTCATTCGCTCAAAGGAGTACAATTGTCTTGGAAAAGTGTTGTGCACGAAAAGCAGTTAGTACGCTAGTAATTTGTAGTTGAAGAGATTCTTGAACATTTGCATTTTAAAAAACATTTTAAAAACATTTAAAATATAAATAATTTTTTGGGCATCTAATAAAATATATAAGCCCTATATATAAAAATAATATATATATATATATATATATATATATATATATATATATATATATATATATATATATATATATATATATATATATTTATATATATATATATATATGAAACCGTGGTGCGTGTTCGTTCCAGGAATTCGTGTTTGTGAACTAAAATTATATCTTTACCAAGGTAACAAATATTCTTTATTAGTTACCGTATTATAATAATCAATATTTTTGACAAAGGTAACAACTATTCTTTAACAAGTTACCGAATCATATGTATATCAGTATTTTTTTTTATTGGTACCATATAATCGTTTGCTAGTGTACCATATATATGATCTGTATTTACCATGCATTTTTCTTTTTGATTTGACAGTATCTGTTGGGTATGTAATTTTTTTTAAATGTATCTATTTGAACATTCATCCTTAAACATTTGCTTATGGCTAAAGTTAAAAAAAAAAGAATATATATATATATATATATATATATATATATATATATATATATATGTATATATATATATATATATATATATATATATATATATATATATATATATATATATATATATATATATATATATCCAGTCACACTCCTAGTAAACATATTTTGAACGTGTCATTAAAGTTCAATTAATTGAAAGTACCTGACCGAGCTAATGTAATATATGTAAAATTACATATTGAAATCCCTGACCTAAGAGGTCAATATGGAAGTTAAGAGCGAGTGTGAGAAATGCCATAGTCAGTCATAAGCAGGATGCGAAACTCAGACACTGCTATTCAATTGCAATGTAACATTTTTCATGAAGAGTAAACACAACCAAGCCGTGAGAAAGAGTTGTCCCTCAAACGGATGTAAGTACCTTCCGGTATTAATGTTGTGTTTACACTAAATCATTAAGTGCTGAGATAACTAATTAGACTTTAACATCAATATGGATATTTTAGTCACTTTCTGGTCAAGATGTCATACGGAACGGTCATCCGACCAAACCATCTATACTCCTGTGATGGAGATGTTAATAACTGTTTTTAAAGAAATAAACTGTTTTAAAGTTAACTTACTTAGACTTATTCAGAAGAAGAAGTAACCTACCAAGTCTAACATTACACCACATTGAAGAGACATTTGACTAGAAACCTAATGTGTGTTTATAACAGTACCACGCTAACACACATACACACACACACACACACACACACACATATATATATATATATATATATATATATATATATATATATATATATACTGTATATATATATATTCTTAATAAACTTACGTTAATTGGTAAAAGAAAAACATGA
>NC_090729.1:80288630-80291130 GCF_036898095.1 Palaemon carinicauda
TGCTTTTAGCACTGGATCTGTTATCGAAGCAGACTGTAGAGAGCCCAGCACTCTCTCCTGTTCGCGTCTTGATATCCGTTTGGATTTCAATAGTCTCTTGACAGATCCTGCTATTTCTTTCCTCTTCTTGCTAGGAATGGAAAGCCGATGTGACTCCAAATTCCAGTGGATTCCCAACCACTGAAATTTTTGAGCTGGAGAAAGACGAGACTTTTTGATGTTGATCTTGAATCCCAGATGTTCCAGGAACTGGATCACTATCTTAGAAGCTTGCATGCATTCTGTCCTGGATGCTGCCCACACCAGCCAGTCGTCCAAGTAGGCTACTACTTGGACCCCCTTTAGGCGTAATTGATGTACGGCTGCGTTCGCGAGCTTCGTGAAAATCCTTGGGGCTATGTTTAGCCCGAAAGGCATGGCTCTGAAGGCTTAAAGTTTTCTATGTAACTTGAAGCCTAGGTAGGAGGAGAGGTGACAATTAATTGGAACGTGCCAATAAGCGTCAGACAAGTCTATAGAGACAGTATATACCCTTCTGGGCAGTAGGGTCCTTATGTGCTGAAGCTTGAGCATTCTGAACTTGTAGTTCACTATGAACTTGTTGAGTGGCGACAAGTCTAGAATAACTCTGAGTTTTTCTGAGTTCTTCTTTGGAACACAAAACAGCCTTCCTTTGAATTTTATGGACTTAACTTTCCGGATTACTCTTTTGTCTAAGAGTTCTCAGTCATATTTTGCCAGAACGGGGGATGAGTGTTGGAAGAATTGAGGAAATTGAGGTGGAGGACTGCTCCAGCTCCAACTTAGTCCATTTTTAATTAGGCTGTGGGCCCAGGGATCGAAGGTCCAACGATCCCTAAATAGCAGTAGTCTCCCTCCTACTGGAAGTTTCTTACTTCTGCTGTTGTGGACCTAAGGCCTTGCCTCCTTGACCGCGTCCTCCCCTGTATCCCCTTCCTCTTGAAGGGTGTCTAGAAGAACCTCTGGCTGTTCCTCTAGCTCTCGAACGAAAGGAAGAAGTCTGCCTTTCGAAGGCTGGGTTAAAAACTGGTGACTCTGTCGCCACTTGTTGAGGTACCAGCTGGTGCGTGGTTGGAGGTTGTGCCACTATCTGAGGCACCGCAGTCACAAGAAGTTGTTGTTGTTGCTGTCGGTAGGGTTTAGCCGGCCGAGAGGATGGCCTAGGCCTTTTTGTCTTCCTCTTGGGTTGGGGACCCTCATCCAGAGAAGACTTTCTCTTGAGATCTAAGCCCCACTTTTTGAGAAGGTTCCTATTCTCTGTGGCAGCCTTGTCTGCTACCTCTTTAACCACTTTATTGGGAAAGAGGTCTTTACCCCAAATACGAGAGGAGATCAGTTTCCTCGGTTCGTGCCTCACCGCAGTCGAGGCAAACACAAACTCTCTACAGGCTCTCCTAGCTTTAATAAAGCTATAGAGATCCTTCGTAACTGTGGCCAGATGGGTTTTGGCCACAACCATGGACATGTCCTGGATCTTGGGGTCACTTGCCATCGTTTCTAGTGTCCTTTGCAATGACATCGATGCCGCAAGTCTTTCTTTTGTCTCTTGCTCTCTACGCAAGAGAACCTTTGACAGTTCTGGAAGTGCCTTACCGAACTGGCGTTCAGCAATATCAGCTTCCAGCTTCTCGACTTGGTCCAAGGGTAAGGTCAGAGATAACGGCTTGCACTCCTCCAAGGAGGGGCATGGTTTCCCTGCCTCCGCCGCCTTTAATGCTGCCTTATATCCCTTTTCCAAGAAAGGAAAGGCTCTGGTAGGAGAGGCCACAAAGGAGGGAAGCTTCTTACTCAAGGCGGGCACCTTTGAGTTAGTGAAGCCCCTCTCTTTCATCGAGCTCGCTAGTAACGTCTGAGCTTTATTATGGTAAAAAACTATGACCTCCTTCAGCTCCGTCTCCTCCTTTGAGGCTGGCTCCTTTCTAAGACGGACATAGCAGTCCGGATAAGAATCTTTGTTGAGCCAAAATTCCACTTCTTCCAGGGGAATTGCTCCTAACTTTTCTGAGATCACGATCTTCACCGTTGTCATTGGCATGCGTTCGGCATACCTCCAAGGAATGGTAGCCGAGCACAAAGGAAGATCCTTCACGCTGAGCCGCTTCTGGGGCCCACGTGATGCTGCAAGTCTACGTATCTCCAGTTTCATTGCAGCTTCCTTCTCATCATTCTTCCTTTGAATTTCTTGGATCATCTCAACAATGGAAGAAAGTGTCCTTCCCAGTTCATCTGGGATAGCAGACGATGTAGACGGAATAGGTTCTGGGTCCGGAACCGATGTAACCGACACTTCGTCGATTTCTTCCTCTTCTACTTGAGGAGACTGGAACAGCTCCTCCTCCTGACCTTCTCCTAGAAGGTCCTTCTCAGTAGAATCCCACACCTCCAACATCCTATCGTCCAATTGGATGTCTTGAAGGGCGGCTGAGACTTCAGAATCTACCGGATTCTGGGCAGTTGGTATCTCCACCTGAGGCTGGGG
>NC_090729.1:80301130-80311130 GCF_036898095.1 Palaemon carinicauda
GACACTTTAGTGGCCTATCGCTCAGTGTGTAGTAACAAACTGTGACCACACACCCACCCTCTTAATTAATCGTCCCAAGTTAGTTACACTGTTCCTCGCAGATTTAAACAGATGGTTTAAGAATTCTACCTGCTGCTACCACAGACCTTTTGAGTTGCTCCACTTGCTTCGCATAGTGCATAAAGAACACCTTGTATGACTACCAGCCGGTGTACGAACAAAGATGTTCAAAGTCCATATAATTAAAGAAATTATATGGAAGAGGCAACTTTCCTCGGATCATGACTTACGGGTGTACTCTCTGGATCCATTTTGCGAATAACACAGGTGAGTTTCGCTTTTAGTTGTTTCAGAGATAACTTTGAACCCGAGGTTTCTCCTCTGAACAGGTGTCCTCCCTTAAAGTCTGAAGTTCTATGAAGATAGACCTTTAGGCACTCCACTGGACATAGAGATGCATCTTCCTTCAGAGGGCAGAATCTCTAGGGACCCCACCTGTTGGTGGGTAGATCGTTCTTGGTAAGAAACGTTGGGTCTGGAAATAGACTCAGTTCTCCCTCCAAGAACTGGACGTGGCCTTCCTCTTTAGAGAGAGCCACTATTTCACTAACTCTGGCTCCCGAAGGGCTAGTACAAACAGAAATATGACTTAATTCAAATCCTTCTAAGTGCATTCTTCACTGTTCATTATTAGGCACAACGAAGAATCTTATCTAATGACCATGAAATGGGTCATGGAGGCACTGAAGGACTAAGTCTAGCATGGGCCTTCGTAATTCATTAAGAACGTCGTTAAAAAGGTCGACCTGAAAGGCATATAGCATCTGTCTTGTCAAGGCAGACTTGCACAATAATATTGTGTTGGCTGCTAAACCTTGCTCATGAAGGTGAATGAAGAATGATAAATAGGAATCTGTCGAGATTTCTTTTGGTTTCTTCGCCTTGAAAAAGGATACCCGCTTCTTCCATGAAGCCTAATAAAGTCTTATGGTTTCCTCCAAAAAGTCTAAACTGGCTCTTGATACCCAAAATTTTTTTCTCATTGCCAAGGAGAGAAAATCATGAGATGTAGGTTCCGGGTTTTTTTGTGATGAAGCAAAGACAATCGACTTCTGTACTCGCTGAAACAGGGATGGATCCGGTAGCGGTACGAACATTAGTCGTAGTTCCAATGCCAGAGGGAACCACACGCTGTTTGGCCACTTGTGGGCCACTATTGCAGCTTTCCCTTTGAAGGATCTCAGTTTGTCGAGGACCTTCAAAAGGAGGTTGTGCGGAGGGAACAGATAAATACTGGACCATCTGTTCCAGTCTAGGGACATAGCGTCCACCGAGGCGGTGGACGTTAGCGGATCCTCGTATGGGGACACATATCGATCTATTTTCTTGTTGTCTTTCGTCGCAAAGAGGTCTATATGCAGTTCCAGGACTTAACTCGAGAAAAAGATGAACGATCCTGCGTCTAGGGACCATTCTGACTCTATTGGTGTAAACCTGGATAGAGCGTCCGCTGTCACATTGCGGAACCCTTGAATGTGAACTGCTGACAGGTGCCATTTCTTCCTTTCCGCCAAACGGAATATGGCCAACATCACTTGGTTGATTTGAGGTGACCTTGACCCTTGTCGATTCAAGCATCTCACTATCACCTCGCTGTCTAGAACCAATCTTATGTGGGTCGAGTGGCGAGGAGATACTTTCTTTAGTGTCAAAAGTGCTGCCATGGCTTCTAGAAAGTTGATGTGAAATGATTTGAAAACATTGGACCAAGCTCCTTGGACTCTCTTCTGAAGAGAGGGACCTCCCCTGCCTTCCTTTGAAGCGTCTGTGTGGATAGTCACTGACAGGGAAGGAGGTTGAAGAAGTATTGATTTCCTCAATTGCTTGGCATTGGACCACGGCTTGAGAAGCGTTCGCAGTCGAGTCGGTAGTGGCCTCATTAGATCTCTTCGCGCGTTTGATGCATTTTTTTTTCCAGACTCCTGTTGCATCCTTTAGCTGTGCTCTTAGCACTGGATCTGTTATCAAAGCAAACTGCAGAGAACCCAGCACTCTCTCCTGTTCGCGTCTTGATATCTGTTTGGATTTCAATGGTCTCTTGACAGATCCTGCTATTTCTTTCCTCTTCTTCCCAGGAATGGAAAGTCGATGTGACTCTAAATTGAGCAGGAGATAGTAGAGATTTTTTGATGTTGATCTTGAATCCCAGATGTTCCAGGAATTGGACCACTGTCTTAGAATGACTGTGAGTTTTTCTGAGTCCTTCTTTGGAACACAAAACAGCCTTCCTTAGAACTTGATGGACTTAACTTCTCGGATTACTCTTTTCTCTAAGAGTTCTCGGACATATTCTTCCAGAACGGGGGTAGAGTGTTGGAAAAATTGAGGAAATTGAGGTGGAGGACTGCTCCAGCTCCAAACTAGTCCATTCTTTATTAGACTGTGGGCCCAGGGATCGAAGGTCCAACGATCCCTAAATAGATGTAGTCTCCCTCCTACTGGAAGCATCTCACTTGTGTTGTTGTGGACCTGAGGCCTTGCCTCTTTGACCGCGTCCTCCCCTGGATCCCCTTCCCTTTGAAGGGCGTCTAGAAGAACCTCTGGCTGTTCCTCTAGCTTTTGAATGAAAGGAAGAAGTCTGCCTTTCGAAGGCTGGATTAAAAACTGGCGACTGTGTCGCCACTTGTTGAGGTACCAGCTGGTACGTGGTAGGAGGTTGTGCCACTATCTGAGGCACCGCTGTTGCAGGAAGTTGTTGTTGTTGCTGTCGCTAGGGTTTAGCCGGCCGAGAGGATAGCCTAGGCCTTTTTGTCTTCTTCTTGGGTTGAGGACCCTCATCAAGAGAAGACTTTCTCTTGAGATCTAAGCCCCACTTTTTGAGAAGGTTCCTATTCTCCATGGCAGCCTTGTCTACTACCTCTTTAACCACTTCGTTGGGAAAGAGGTCATTACCCCAGATACAAGAAGAGATCAGCTTCCTCGGTTCGTGCCTCACCGCAGCCGAGGCGAACACGAACTCTCTATAGGCTCTCCTAGCTTTAATAAAGCTATAGAGATCCTTCGTAACTGTGGCCAGATGGGTTTTGGCCACTACCATGAACATGTCCTGGTTCTTGGGGTCACTTGCTATCGTTTCTAATGTCGTTTGCAACGACATAGATGCCGCAAGTCTTTCTTTCGTCTCTTGTTCTCTGCGCAAAAGAAACTCCGACAGCTTTGGAAGTTCCTCACCAAACTGACGTTCAGCAATATCAGCTTCCTGCTTCCCAACTGAGAAGGTAAGGTGGACATCCTTCCAGTCTTTTTGGTCCAAGGGCAAGGTCAGAGATAACGGCTTGCACTCCTCCAAAAAGGGGCAGGGTTTCCCTGCCTCCACCACCTTTAAGGGTGCCTTATATCCCTTTTTACATGAAGGGAAAGGCTCTGGTTGGAGAGGCCACAGAGGAGGGAAGCTTCTTACTCAAGGCTGGCACCTTTGAGTTTGTGAAGCCCCTCTCTTTCATCGAGCTTGCTAGTAACGCCTGTGCTATACTATGGTCAAGAACTATGACCTCCTTTGGCTCCGTCTCCTCCTTTGAGGCTGGCTCCTTCTTAAGACAGACATAGCAGTCTGGGTAAGAGTCTTTGTTGGGCCAAAATTCCACATTTTCCAGGGGAATTGCACCCAACTTCTCCGAAATAACAATCTTTCCGGTTGTCATTGGCATGTGTTCGGCATACCTCCAAGGATTGGTATCCGAGCACAAAGGAAGATCCTTCACGTTGAGTCGCTTCTGGGGCCCACGTGATGCTGCAAGTCTACGTATCTCTAGTTTCCTTGCAGCTTCCTTTTCATCATTCTTCTTTTGTATTTGTTGAATCATCTCAACAATAGAAGAAAGAGTCCTTCCCAGGTCATCTGGGATAGCAGATGATGGAGGGAACAGGTTTTGGGGCCGGAACCGATGTAACCGACACCTCGTCGATTTCTTCCACTTCTATTTCAGGAGCCTGGGACAGCTCCTCCTCCTGACCTTCTCCCAGAAGGTCCTTCTCTGTATAATCCGACACCTCCGACATCCTATCGTCCAATTGGATGTCTTGAAGGGCGGCCGAGACTTCAGAATCTACCGGATTCTGGGCAGTTGGTATCTCCTCCTGAGGCTGAGGAATGACTGCATCAGCCGATGCCTTAGGGAAAAGGTAGGCCCTCATTTTCTCATTTGGAAGGTAGGGGCCTGAAGTGTTTTTCTGAAAACCCCTCACCCAGGTTCGTAACTTTTCCCTGACAGCATCCCTTGACTCCGCCAACTTAGGGGTGTCAAATGCCTCGGTAATCAGGTTAGAACATATGGTACAAACCTGAGGGTCCCAATACCGGAGATCACCTTTGGAGGTTGCGCATACTGCGTGCCTCCTGCAAAATTGATGTCCACAGAAGTATTTACTGTGGACATTGCAGAATATGCTCCCGCACTTCGGATGGTTCTCCTGTAAAGAGAAGAAAAACCATGAGTATTAAGTGAAGGCTTTTCACTTATATTAAAACATGTAGCTTAAACAGTAAAGCTATAAAGGAAAGAAGGAAAGACACACACTTGTATTTCCTGTCCAGCCAATTTCTGTAACCTCCCAAGGTATTAAAACTAAGGTTAACTCTTATTCTAAAATACCTTATGTAATTTCTCAAGTGGAAAGTTAAGGTGTAGCTCACACCTTGAAATAAAGTTTTAATATACGGGATAGAATGAATACATCAAGAACTCACCTGTACAAGATAACATTAAGTATGTTGGAAGAACTTTAGTGTTACAACAAACTCTGTACTGTAGTTTATTATTGCAGTGTGTACTACACCACAAATATAGTAACTACTGTACATCGCATGCTGCTGGGCTGGCCGACATTTACCCCTGTATAGTTCAAAGCTATGCTACCTTTAACTAATAGGCTGCAGGTCACTGGTTCGTAAATGTGTGCCGGCCGGCAACTGAAAACACTAGTACCCGGCTGCCGGCCGCTAATCGTAGTGGCCCGCAGATTTTGGGATGTGTTTCTACTACCGGCAGGCAAATATAGCAATACCCATGACTGACGGCAGTGACTACGAACCAGAGAACCTCCACCTGCCCGGCTCCCGGCCGTTTAAGCCGGCAGCCGGGCTAGGAGTACAAAACACTAGTAAGAGAGACAGTATGGATGTAAGGTTATAAGGCGGCATTGCCATAGGACCTTCCATCCTGAAAGAGTGAACATATGGAAAGGGAGAATGTAGCATTCAGGCTTCCTATAAATCCATAGCCTGCCGGGCTCTACCAGCAGACACGGAAGGGAAACCAAGGGAAGTCTGTGGTTCACTCTGCAGAAGAAAAAGGGTCTCTGCCGGCCGGCACGTAATTGCCGGCCGGCTCAGCTCTCTGCCGGCCGGCAATTACGTGCCGGCCGGCAGAGAGCTGAGCCGGTCCTCCATCCTAACCTACACTAGGTACGGAAGTAGGACTGCGGCCAAGAGATACAAGGGCTAGGCCATCACTAAGAAAGAGAGAGGGGGAAGGGATAAGGGTCCTATAAACTTCGTTCTAGTATGAGACACACCCAGCAGTTAAGAAAGCTCATCCTAACCTAGGATTGTCTATTAGGGAGGAAGATTGGCAATACTTGCTATCCTCCTCTATACCAGAACAAAGTTAGGTGTAGTTATTTCGCCAGGTAACGGAGTAAACTCATTCTCCAGCCCGAGAATAACAACACAGGACAGTCTGATAGACCACTAGAGGAAGGAATCATCTCGTACAGATTCCTTCAGATGTGGACTAGGGAAGCAAAGCCTCCTGTGTCTGCACCTAACCTAGCAAAGGGAACTCATTCTCTATGCTAGGAAGACGCAGACCACAGATTAGAAACTTTGATGTTCTGCCCCAACCCAAAAACTAGTCACTCTGGTTACCAGCTCAGGACAGACATATCCTAGTATAGTTATAACTGAATACTATTCAGATAGGACCGCTAGGACTAAGCCTAAGGCTTACTCAGAGGGAGAGAGGTATTAAACTTAGTCTCCGGAGGAGACAAGAACAATCGGGGATGTGCGAAAGTATACTAGAGCCCCATTGGCTTCTAGCCTAGGTGCGTTGAGAATCGATTACCTAAATCACCGAAACTCTCTCGTATACAATCTTGGAGAAGAAAATTCAACAATATCTTACATGTATAAAATATTTGCCTATAGCTTCAATAACGTAACACTCAGAAAACTTATGTCATGCATGAAAGTACTAGGGCCGGACACCTAGGCTACTAAGCCTCGCGAAAGGCAAGATCGGTTACCTAAATCTCCGAACTGAGACCTAACGGCATCATATAAGAATTTCTAGAGGCGCTAAATAGCTAAATTTATTAAAGCATAATAACCGGGAACGTTGCTCTGGCTAACTAAATGACCCATGTATAGCAAGCAACAGTATCCAGTATGCCTCCAGTAGGCAACAGCTCTTGTTTACGTTAAAATCACTTTTGATTTAATCCAAAACGACAAGAGCTTACATTTATACAAAGGAAAGATAATACTCAACTTTCCTGAGGCAGAAGAGGCCAGAGAAGGCATCATAATGTTGAATTATATAAAAAATTACAAGAGAACACAGGGGAAAACACCGAGTAGTGGAGCTACACGAAAAGGAATAAAGATGGCGCTGCTGCCTTCATCGGATGCACACTGGAAGTGGAATAGGAGAGATTCCTTATGAATGGCTCTCTTTTCAATCTCGTTTCAGATTCTTGTCACTGTAACCCAGTGGTTCTTAACCTTTTTCTCCCTAGCGCCCCTTTTCAGATATTTCTATAGGCTAGCGCCCACCATAATATAAGTGCTGTACTAAAATGATGACTGATGCAGTGAAGCTGCATCGGATTCTACATTGTAGTGTTTTCCAGTTAGGAAATAAAAAATTTAATCCTTAGAATATGATATATTTACTTAATACCAATACATCCACATTTATTATTACTTGAAGAAAATAGTCGCAGTATTTAGGTTAATTTTCAAATAGAACATGTATGTGCCTCCAAACAAACAAACCTCAAAATAATAATACTAATAATAATATGAAGAAAATACGTATCCAAAAAAAAAAAATCAGGAAACAAATGTAATTAATGACTACCTTGGGCCTGGTGAGAACTTGCCAACTTAATAATATCAGGTTCAATATTTGATAAACAGAGCCTCAAGTCACCCCTTTTACATATTTGCAATCTATTTCTCTGCCTAGTCAAGAGTTGCAAGACAACACTGAATCCTTTCTCTACCAGGTATGATGAAGGAAATGCTAACAATAATAATTTGATTTTTTTCCAAAGATGAGGATATTTATCTTGTTCCTTTGGCCAGAAAGCTTCATAGCCAATCTGCTGAAACAACACTTTACCTTCAATGTCATTTTGCAAGTCTATAAGTTCTTCAACTAGATTTGGATCAGCATTGGTTGCATCAGCCTGGAATGGATTTACAACCCACTCTGGTATTTTCAATTCTTTGAGATCTTTAAATCTGATCGTCATATCTTCTTTCAGTGCTTGAAGATGAGAGGAATAGCAATCTAGATCAGTGTCTGACAAACAAGAATCATCGGTTTGGTTTTCCTTCAGTGCTTTTGAGCTAGGAAACTGATTTAAGTCTAGTCTTAGTAAACAGCTTTTGTAGAAATCTAATTTACTAATAAATGCCATTATTATTCCCTTTGCTTTGATGAGACACATTTTGGTTCCTTGCAATTTAATGTTGACCTCATTTAATTTGTTGAAAATATCAGACAAATAAGCAACATCTGCTCTTCTGTTTTCCAAATGTGTACTAATTTTCTCGTCCAATAATTTACACTTAAAGAAATCAAGAACAGAATCATAGAGGTCATAAAAGCGTCGTAGACAGTTGCCTTTTGAAAGCCATCTGACTTCCGTATGTAGCAAGAGCCGTTCAAATTCTTCTTCATTTTCATGACAAAGTTGGCGAAAGATGCGGTCATTCAATGAATGGGCTTTGATCCTATTCACTGCTTTGATAACAGCTTGCAGGGTACTATGCAATCTGTCACTGAGATGCTTTGCAGCTAAATGCTGCCTGTGAATGACGCAGTGGATTGTAAAGATATCCGGAACTTCTCTTTTCAGATGTGCTATAAATCCACGATGGCGTCCAACCATTGACGGTGCTCCATCGGTTGCACAAGCAATAACATTTGAAAGTGGAATTCCTTTCTGTTTAAAGAATTGTTCAACTGCCTTATAAACCGTTGAACCTTTAGTGTCAACCTCTAATTTTTCAGCAAACAGAAACTCTTCAACAACTGCATGACTGCTATTTATATAGCGCACATAAGCCAGTATCAAAGCTTCATTGTCGCGTAGTGTTGTCTCATCAAGTTGTAAAGAAAATTGTGTTGTTTTGAGTTCATCATAAAGTTTATTTTCAATGTCACTTGCCATTTCATCAATTTTGGAAGACACTGAACTATTGCTCAACGGAATTGAAGGAGTTATATCTTTTTGAGTGGGCATCATGGTACATCCTTGTTTGCTTTTTCTGGATGCTTTACCTTCAAATGATCAATCATTCTCGAAGGTTTCATTCCTTCATTTGTGAAAGTTTTCTCACATAATAAACACATTGGTAGCTGTTCATTATTCACAGAAGGAATTACACCATATTTCAAGTATTCACTCGAGTATTGGCGACACTTTCGCTTTTGGTTACTCATCTTAGGTTTGGCTGATTACTCTGAAACAAACAAATATTTTTCATTATATACGACACAGAATGAATAGTTATATAGTTTAAGTATTTGTCATAACAATGTGGAATCCAAAAATGTAAAAAAAGAAAAGAAAAGAAAGTGTTAAGAGGTAGTTTAATATATCGTGTATAGATACACATATATGTTACACATATATTAATACATATTTGTGTATGTAAGTGTATATATATATATATATATATATATATATATATATATATATATATATATATATATATATATATATATATATATATATATATGAAGCTAAGGCCACAGAGAAAAAAATAATGGAGTACCGAGTGCTTTTGTGTTACTTCAACACATTCTCGAGGTGCAATGCTAGAACTCAGAGAACACCTAACAAAGTAAACGTAAGAGTTGAACAAGTTGAGACAAGTATTCAAAGTCCGGTAAAAACCAGTACAGCAAGCATCAACAGTTAATTAAAAAGAAACGGCCTTATAAACCTCGTTAATGACAAATGGGTCTAGTTTGTACATCCTTAATGAATTTATGCCAGGGTATGTACAAACTAGACCCATTTGTTGTTAACGAGATTTGTAAGGCCGTTTCTTTTTAATCACCTGTTGATACTTGCTGTGCTGGGTTTTACCAGACTTTGAATACCTGTCTCAACTTGTTCAACTCTTATGTTTACTTTGTTAGGTGTTCTCTGAGTTCTAGCATTGTACCTCGAGAATGTGTTGAAGTAACACAAAAGCACTCGGTACTTCATTCTTTTTTTTTCTCTGTGGCCTTAGTTTCCCATATTGCCACACGTTATCAAATGACGTATAAGCATGCATATATATATATATATATATATATATATATATATATATATATATATATATATATATATATATATATATATATATATATATATATAATGACATGTTTTTTTTTGTAAAGAACCGGCTGACAAAATATCTCAATCGTACTACTATTTATATATACATATATATATATATATATATATATATATATATATATATATATATATATATATATATATATATATATATATGTGTGTGTGTGTGTGTGTGTGTATATATATATATATATATATATATATATATATATATATATATATATATATATATATATATATATATACATTCACACAGACTATACATGCCAATAGCACACGATCAAGTCCTTTACATATAAATATGAAGAAAATTAGTCACCTATCACGGACGACCACAGTTCGAACCCTTCAAAAA
>NC_090729.1:80316130-80321130 GCF_036898095.1 Palaemon carinicauda
AAGGATTCAGCATGTACACCCATCACTGACAGTTCCAATCAATTCACTGTTCCTCGCAGTCTTTAAGCAGCAGGTTTTAGTACACTACCTGCCGCCACCACAAGTCTCTTAACCTCCTGCACTTGCTTCGCATAGTGTTTGAAGAATACCCTGGAAGACTTCCATCCATTATACGACCGGAGATTTTCAAAATCCATGTTTTGGAAAAAATTCTGAGATGAGGCAATCTTTCTTGGATCATGACCTGCCGGTGTACTGTCCGGATCCGCTCTGCGAATGAAGTAGGTGATCTTCTCCCTTAATTGTTTCAGAGACAAATTTGAAGCTGAGGTTTCTCCCTTAAAGAGCTGTCCTCCCCTAAAGTCTGAAGTTCTACGAAGATAGACCTTTAGGCACTCTACTGGACATAGAGAGACATCTTCCTTCAAAGGGCAGATTCTCCAGGGACCCCACCTTTTAGTGTGGTAGCTAATTTCTAGCGAGAAACGTTGACCCAGGAAAAAGATTCAGTTCTCCACTTTCCATGAACTGAATATGGCCCCCATCCCTCGAAAGGGCCACTATTTCGCTAACTCTGGCTCCCGAGGCTAGTACAAATAGAAATATAACTTTTTGGGTTAAATCTTTCAGAGAGCAATCTTCATTGTTCAAAGTTGATGCCAAATGAAGAACCTTATCTAAAGACTATGAAATGGGCTTTGGAGGTGCTGTCGGCCTAAGCCTAGTGCAGGCCTTAGGGATCTTATTAAAGATTTCGTTAGAGAAGTCTACCTTGAAGGCATACAACAAGGGTCTAGTCAATGCAGATTTACACGTGGAAATCGTCTTGGCTGCTAATGCTTGTTTATGAAGATGAATAAAGAATGATAGACAGAAGTCCGTTGAAATCTCTTTTGGCTTCTTTGCCTTGACAAAGACAACCCATTTCTTCCAGGACGACTCATATTGTCTTCTGGTAGATTTAGATTTATATTCTTCTAAAAAGTTTATACTGTCTCTCGAAATCCCAAACCTTTTCTTGACTGCTAAGGAGAGAAAATCATGAGATGAAGCGAAGACAGTCGACTTCTGCACTTGTTGTGTCAGAACTGGATCCGGCAACGGGATCAGCTTCAGTCGCAGTTCCAATATTAGAGGAAACCAGATGCTGTTCGGCTACTTGTGGGCCACTATCGTTGCTGTTCCTTAAAAGGATCTTAGTTTGTTGAGGACTTTCAACAGAACATTGGGTGGAGGGAACAGGTAAATCCTGGACCATCTGTTCCAATCTAGGGACATCGCGTCCACTGCTTCCGCTAGAGGGTCCTCATATGGGGCCACGTAACGAGGTAGTTTCCTGTTATCGCTCGTCGCAAAAGATCGATTTGCAATTCCGGGACTTGACGTAAGATGAAGGAGAATGATCCTGTGTCTAAGGACCATTCTGACTCTATCGGTGTAAACCTGGATAGAGCATCCGCCGTCACATTGCGGAACCCTTGGAGGTGAACTGCTGACAAGTGCCACCTCTTCTTTTCCACCAAACGGAAGAGGGCTAACATAACTTGGTTGATTTGGGGTGATCTCGGGCCTTGTCGATTCAGACATCTCATTATCACTTCACTGTCTAGAACCAGTCTTATGTGGATCGAGCAGTGAGGCTTAAGTTTCTTCAGAGTTATAAAAACTGCCATGGCTTCCAGAATGTTAATACGGAAGGTCTTAAATAGGGAGGACCAAGTCCCTTGGACTTTCCGTTGGTGAGAGTGACCTCCCCATCCTTCCTTTGAGGCGTGCGTATGAATGATGACTGAAGGTGGAGGTGGTTGTAACAGCACCGATTTCCTTAGGTGTTTGGCCTCCTACCATGGCTTGAGAAGTATCAGACGAGCTAGTATCGGCCTTGTTAGATCTCTTCGAGCATTTTATGCGTATCTTCTCCAGACTCCTGTTGCATCCTTTAATTGTGCTCCTAGCACTGGATCTGTCACTAATGCCAACTGGAGGGAGCCCAGCACTCTCTCCTGTTGGCGTTTTGACATCCGATCGGATTTTAGAAGTCTCTTGACAGATCCTGCTATCTCTCTCCTCTTCTTTGACAGAATGGAGAGGCGGTGTGACTGTAAGTTCCAATGAATTCCGAGCCATTGAAACTTTTGAGCTAGAGATAGTCGAGACTTTTTGGTATTGATCTTGAATCACAGATGTTCCAGGAACTGGATCACTGTTTTGGAGGCTTGCATGCATTCCGCTTCGGATGCTGCCCACACCAGCCAATCGTCCAGATAGGCCACTACCTGAACTCCTTTAGGCGTAGTTGATAAACGACTGCGTTTGCAAGCTTCGTGAAGATCCTTGGGGCTATGTTTAGCCCAAAGGGCATAGCCCTGAAGATATATTGTCTCTTCTGTAGCTAGAATCCTAGGTAGGAGGAGATTTGGCAATTAAATGCCAATAAGTGTCTGCAATGTCTATGAAGGCTGTGTATGCCATTTTTGGCAACAGGGTCCTTATGTGTTGAAGGGTTGACATTCTGAACTTGTGGTTTACTATGAACTTGTTGAGTGGCGACAAGTCCAGAATGACTCTGAGTTTGTCTGAGTCCTTCTTTGGAACACAAAACAGTCTTCCTTGGAATTTGATGAACTTTGCCCTCATTATTACTCTCTTGTCCAAGAGTTCTTGGACATATTCTTCCAGAACGGGGGTTGAGTGTTAGAAGAATTGAGGGAAAGATTGTGGAGCTACAGTCAAGCTCCAACCCAGTCCATTCTTGATTAGGCTGTGGGCCCAGGGATCGAAGGTCCAGCGATCCCGGAAAGAGAATAGTCTCCCTCCTACCGGAAGCATCTCATTTTGAGTGCTGACCAGAGGACTTGCCTCCTTGGCCTCGTCCGCCTTTGTTGCCTCTACCTCTTGAGGGGCGTCTAGAGGAGCCTCGAAATGAGCCTCTAGACTTCGGCCGAAAGGTCGTTGACTGACTCTCGAAAGCTGGGGTAATGGCTGGCGATTGTGTTGCCCACTGCTGGGGTACCAATTGGTATGTGGTAGTTGGTTGTGCCACCGCCTGGGGCACCGCGGCCGCGGGAAGATGTTGTTCTTGTCTATGGGAGCAAGAGGGCGCCCTTAGTTTCTTTGTCTTCCTCTTAGGTTGGGGACCCTCATCCGGGGAAGACTTCCTCTTTTTTGACAAGCCCCACTTCTGGAGAAGGTTCCTATTCTCCGTGGCAGCTTTGTCAACAACCTGTTCGACCACTTCAGTTGGGAAGAGGTCCTTTCCCCAGATATTCGACGCTAGCAGCTTCCTTGGCTTGTGTCTCACCGCAGACGAGGCGAACACGAACTCTCTGCAAGCTCGTCTGGCCTTGATAAAGCCATACATGTCCTTTGTCACCGTTTCCAAATTAGCTTTGGCAATGACCATGAACATATCTGGAGTCTGGGATTTGCTTGCCATTGTCTCCAGCATAGTTTGAAGAGACATAGAGGCGGCAAGTCTTTCTTTCGTCTCCTGCTCCCTGCGCAGGAGAAAATCTGACAACTTGGGGAGGTCCTCACTGAACTGGTGTCCGGCAATGTCACCCTCCAACTTCCCGACTGAGAAGGTAAAATGAACGTCCTTCCAGTCTTTTTGGCCCAGTGGCAAAGCTAAGGAGAATGGCTTACACTCCTCGAGTGTAGGGCACGGTTTCCCCTCTTCGATTGCCTTCAAGGCAGCTTTGTAACCTTTTTCCATAAAGGGAAAGGCCCGGGCAGAAGAAGCAACAAAGGAAGGATGCTTCTTACTCAGAGCCGGTACCTTAGAGTTAGTGAAGGCCCTCTCCTTCAAGGTACTCTTTAGCAAAGCCTGAGCTTTGGCGTGGTCAAACACTATGACCTCTTTCGGCTCTGTCTCTTCCTTTGAAGCTGGCTCATTCTTCAGACGGACGAAGCAGTCCGGATAAGCCCCGAAGCTAGGCCAGAATTCCACGTCTTCCACTCGAAGTGTACCCAGCATCTCTGAAAGAAAGATCTTACCTGCCGACATTGGCATGTACTCAGCATGCCTCCACGGGTTCACATCCGAGAATGGGGGAAGATCCTTAACGTTCAGCTTCTTCGGAGCTGCACGAGATGCAGTAAGTTTGTGCATTTCCAACCTTAATGCGGCTTGCTTTTCATCAGTCTGCATCTGAATCTGATGTACTAACGAAAGTATAGATGACAGAGTCTGCCCCATGTCAGCCGATGGGGGAGCAGATGACGTTGAGAGAACAGGCTCTGGGGCAGGAACCGAGGAGACCGACACTGCTTCGGCCTCTTCCTCATCAGTCTCAGGAGCCATCGTTGACTCCTCTTCCTGCCCTTCTGCAAGAAGGTCCTGTTCAGTGCCTTCTGACACTTCAGACATCGGGTCATCCAGCTGGATGTCGTTCATTGCGTCCGAGACCTGAGACTCTACTGGGATCTGGACGAGGGAAATCTCTGGGTGAGGCTGAGGAATCACTGCATCTGACGATGCCCTTGGGAAAAGACAGGCCCTCATCTTCTCATTAGGAAGGTAAGGCCCCGTGGTGTTCTTCTGACAACCCCTGACCCATCTTCGCAGCTTTTCCCTTGCTGCATTCCTTGACTCCGTTGACTTCTGGTCGTCAAAGTCCTCAGTAACCAAGTTTGAACAAACGTCACATACCTGGGGGTCCCAATACTTCAGAGTTCCCTGAGTGGTTGCGCAGCGAGCGTGGGTCCTGCACAGCCTATGTCCGCTGAAGTTCTTATTGCAGAACATTCTGTCACACTTGGGATGGTCCTCCTGTAAAGAGAGGAAAGTTCAATGAGTATACGATGAATAATCTCAGAAGAATAAGTATACAATATATTATATTCTATTGTATATAGCTTAGGATAGATAAGCTAGAAAGGAAAGAGGAAAGACTCATACATGTGCTTCCCATCCAGCTAATTGTTGTGACCTCCCTAAATTTAAAACTATTGGTAATCTATGAAGAGAACCATTGGAAGATTTCTATCCTATGAGGATA
>NC_090729.1:80326130-80331452 GCF_036898095.1 Palaemon carinicauda
CGTCCCAAGTTAATTACACTGTTCCTCGCAGATTTAAACAGAAGGTTTAAGAATTCTACCTGCTGCTACCACAGACCTCTTGAGTTGCTCCACTTGCTTCGCATAGTGCATAAAGAACACCTTGGATGACTACCAGCCGGTGTACGAACAAAGATGTTCAAAGTCCATATAATTAAAGAAATTATATGGAAGAGGCAACTTTCCTCGGATCATGACTTACGGGTGTACTCTCTGGATCCATTTTGCGAATAACACAGGTGAGTTTCGCTTTTAGTTGTTTCAGAGATAACTTTGAACCCGAGGTTTCTCCTCTGAACAGGTGTCCTCCCTTAAAGTCTGAAGTTCTATGAAGATAGACCTTTAGGCACTCCACTGGACATAGAGATGCATCTTCCTTCAGAGGGCAGAATCTCTAGGGACCCCACCTGTTGGTGGGTAGATCGTTCTTGGTAAGAAACGTTGGGTCTGGAAATAGACTCAGTTCTCCCTCCAAGAACTGGACGTGGCCTTCCTCTCTAGAGAGAGCCACTATTTCACTAACTCTGGCCCCCAAAGGGCGAGTACAAACAGAAATAGGACTTAATTCAAATCCTTCTAAGTGCATTCTTCACTGTTCATTATTAGGCACAACGAAGAATCTTATCTAATGACCATGAAATGGGTCTTGGAGGCACTGAAGGACTAAGTCTAGCATGGGCCTTCGTAATTCATTAAGAACGTCGTTAAAAAGGTCGACCTGAAAGGCATATAGCATCTGTCTTGTCAAGGCAGACTTGCACAATAATATTGTGTTGGCTGCTAAACCTTGCTCATGAAGGTGAATGAAGAATGATAAATAGGAATCTGTCGAGATTTCTTTTGGTTTCTTCGCCTTGAAAAAGGATACCCGCTTCTTCCATGAAGCCTCATAAAGTCTTATGGTTTCCTCCAAAAAGTCTAAACTGGCTCTTGATACCCAAAATCTTTTTCTCATTGCTAAGGAGAGAAAATCATGAGATGTAGGTTCCGGGTTTTTTTGTGATGAAGCAAAGACAATCGACTTCTGTACTCGCTGAAACAGGGATGGATCCGGTAGCGGTACGAACATTAGTCGTAGTTCCAATGCCAGAGGGAACCACACGCTGTTTGGCCACTTGTGGGCCACTATTGCAGCTTTCCCTTTGAAGGATCTCAGTTTGTCGAGGACCTTCAAAAGGAGGTTGTGCGGAGGGAACAGATAAATACTGGACCATCTGTTCCAGTCTAGGGACATAGCGTCCACCGAGGCGGTGGACGTTAGCGGATCCTCGTATGGGGACACATATCGATCTATTTTCTTGTTGTCTTTCGTCGCAAAGAGGTCTATCTGCAGTTCCAGGACTTAACTCGAGAAAAAGGAGAACGATCCTGCGTCTAGGGACCATTCTGACTCTATTGGTGTAAACCTGGATAGAGCGTCCGCTGTCACATTGCGGAAACCTTGAATGTGAACTGCTGACAGGTGCCATTTCTTCCTTTCCGCCAAACGGAATATGGCCAACATCACTTGGTTGATTTGAGGTGACCTTGACCCTTGTCGATTCAAGCATCTCACTATCACCTCGCTGTCTAGAACCAATCTTATGTGGGTCGAGTGGCGAGGAGATACTTTCTTTAGTGTCAAAAGTACTGCCATGGCTTCTAGAAAGTTGATGTGAAATGATTTGAAAACATTGGACCAAGCTCCTTGGACTCTCTTCTGATGAGAGGGACCTCCCCAGCCTTCCTTTGAAGCGTCTGTGTGGATAGTCACTGACGGGGAAGGAGGTTGAAGAAGTATTGATTTCTTCAATTGCTTGGCATTGGACCACGGCTTGAGAAGCGTTCGCAGTCGAGTCGGTAGTGGCCTCATTAGATCTCTTCGCGCGTTTGATGCATATTTTTTCCAGACTCCTGTTGCATCCTTTAGCTGTGCTCTTAGCACTGGATCTGTTATCAAAGCAAACTGCAGAGAACCCAGCACTCTCTCCTGTTTGCGTCTTGATATCTGTTTGGATTTCAATGGTCTCTTGACAGATCCTGCTATTTCTTTCCTCTTCTTCCCAGGAATGGAAAGTCGATGTGACTCTAAATTGAGCAGGAGATAGTAGAGATTTTTTGATGTTGATCTTGAATCCCAGATGTTCCAGGAATTGGACCACTGTCTTAGAATGACTGTGAGTTTTTCTGAGTCCTTCTTTGGAACACAAAACAGCCTTCCTTAGAACTTGATGGACTTAACTTCTCGGATTACTTTTTTCTCTAAGAGTTCTCGGACATATTCTTCCAGAACGGGGGTAGAGTGTTGGAAAAATTGAGGAAATTGAGGTGGAGGACTGCTCCAGCTCCAAACTAGTCCATTCTTTATTAGACTGTGGGCCCAGGGATCGAAGGTCCAACGATCCCTAAATAGATGTAGTCTCCCTCCTACTGGAAGCATCTCACTTCTGTTGTTGTGGACCTGAGGCCTTGCCTCCTTGACCGCGTCCTCCCCTGGATCCCCTTCCCTTTGAAGGGCGTCTAGAAGAACCTCTGGCTGTTCCTCTAGCTTTTGAACGAAAGGAAGAAGTCTGCCTTTCGAAGGCTGGATTTAAAACTGGCGACTGTGTCGCCACTTGTTGAGGTACCAGCTGGTACGTGGTTGGAGGTTGTGCCACTATCTGAGGCACCGCTGTTGCAGGAAGTTGTTGTTGTTGCTGTCGCTAGGGTTTAGCCGGCCGAGAGGATAGCCTAGGCCTTTTTGTCTTCTTCTTGGGTTGAGGACCCTCATCAAGAGAAGACTTTCTCTTGAGATCTAAGCCCCACTTTTTGAGAAGGTTCCTTTTCTCCATGGCAGCCTTGTCTACTACCTCTTTAACCACTTCGTTGGGAAAGAGGTCCTTACCCCAGATACAAGAAGAGATCAGCTTCCTCGGTTCGTGCCTCACCGCAGCCGAGGCAAACACGAACTCTCTATAGGCTCTCCTAGCTTTAATAAAGCTATAGAGATCCTTCGTAACTGTGGCCAGATGGGTTTTGGCCACTACCATGAACATGTCCTGGTTCTTGGGGTCACTTGCTATCGTTTCTAATGTCGTTTGCAACGACATAGATGCCGCAAGTCTTTCTTTCGTCTCTTGTTCTCTGCGCAAAAGAAACTCCGACAGCTTTGGAAGTTCCTCACCAAACTGACGTTCAGCAATATCAGCTTCCTGCTTCCCAACTGAGAAGGTAAGGTGGACGTCCTTCCAGTCTTTTTGGTCCAAGGGCAAGGTCAGAGATAACGGCTTGCACTCCTCCAAGGAGGGGCAGGGTTTCCCTGCCTCCACCACCTTTAAGGGTGCCTTATATCCCTTTTTACATGAAGGGAAAGGCTCTGGTTGGAGAGGCCACAGAGGAGGGAAGCTTCTTACTCAAGGCTGGCACCTTTGAGTTTGTGAAGCCCCTCTCTTTCATCGAGCTTGCTAGTAACGCCTGTGCTATACTATGGTCAAGAACTATGACCTCCTTTGGCTCCGTCTCCTCCTTTGAGGCTGGCTCCTTCTTAAGAGAGACATAGCAGTCTGGGTAAGAGTCTTTGTTGGGCCAAAATTCCACATCTTCCAGGGGAATTGCACCCAACTTCTCCGAAATAACAATCTTTCCGGTTGTCATTGGCATGTGTTCGGCATACCTCCAAGGATTGGTATCCGAGCACAAAGGAAGATCCTTCACGTTGAGTCGCTTCTGGGGCCCACGTGATGCTGCAAGTCTACGTATCTCTAGTTTCCTTGCAGCTTCCTTTTCATCATTCTTCTTTTGTATTTGTTGAATCATCTCAACAATAGAAGAAAGAGTCCTTCCCAGGTCATCTGGGATAGCAGATGATGGAGGGAACAGGTTTTGGGGCCGGAACCGATGTAACCGACACCTCGTCGATTTCTTCCTCTTCTATTTCAGGAGCCTGGGACAGCTCCTCCTCCTGACCTTCTCCCAGAAGGTCCTTCTCTGTATAATCCGACACCTCCGACATCCTATCGTCCAATTGGATGTCTTTAAGGGCGGCCGAGACTTCAGAATCTACCGGATTCTGGGCAGTTGGTATCTCCTCCTGAGGCTGAGGAATGACTGCATCAGCCGATGCCTTAGGGAAAAGGTAGGCCCTCATTTTCTCATTTGGAAGGTAGGGGCCTGAAGTGTTTTTCTGAAAACCCCTCACCCAGGTTCGTAACTTTTCCCTGACAGCATCCCTTGACTCCGCCGACTTAGGGGTGTCAAATGCCTCGGTAATCAGGTTAGAACATATGGTACAAACCTGAGGGTCCCAATACCGGAGATCACCTATGGAGGTTGCGCATACTGCGTGCCTCCTGCAAAATTGATGTCCACAGAAGTATTTACTGTGGACATTGCAGAACATGCTCCCGCACTTCGGATGGTTCTCCTGTAAAGAGAAGAAAAACCATGAGTATTAAGTGAAGGCTTTTCACTTATAATAAAACATGTAGCTATAAAGGAAAGAAGGAAAGACACACACTTGTATTTCCTGTCCAGCCAATTTCTGTAACCTCCCAAGGTATTAAAACTAAGGTTAATTCTTATTCTAGAATACCTTATGTAATTTCTCAAGTGGAAAGTTAAGGTGTAGCTCACACCTTGAAATAAAGTTTTAATATACGGGATAGAATGAATACATCAAGAACTCACCTGTACAAGATAACATTAAGTATGTTGGAAGAACTTTAGTGTTACAACAAACTCTGTACTGTAGTTTTATTATTGCAGTGTGTACTACACCACAAATATAGTAACTACTGTACATCGCATGCTGCTGGGCTGGCCGACATTTACCCCTGTATAGTTCAAAGCTATGCTACCTTTAACTAATAGGCTGCAGGTCACTGGTTCGTAAATGTGTGCCGGCCGGCAACTGAAAACACTAGTACCCGGCTGCCGGCCGCTAATCGTAGTGGCCCGCAGATTTTGGGATGTGTTTCTACTGCCGGCAGGCAAATATAGCAATACCCATGACTGACGGCAGTGACTACGAACCAGAGAACCTCCACCTGCCCGGCTCCCGGCCGTTTAAGCCGGCAGCCGGGCTAGGAGTACAAAACACTAGTAAGAGAGACAGTATGGATGTAAGGTTATAAGGCGGCATTGCCATAGGACCTTCCATCCTGAAAGAGTGAACATATGGAAAGGGAGAATGTATCATTCAGGCTTCCTATAAATCCATAGCCTGCCGGGCTCTACCAGCAGACACGGAAGGGAAACCAAGGGAAGTCTGTGGTTCACTCTGCAGAAGAAAAAGGGTCTCTGGCCGGCCGGCACGTAATTGCCGGCCGGCTCAGCTCTCTGCCGGCC
>NC_090729.1:80339452-80344452 GCF_036898095.1 Palaemon carinicauda
CCAAACGGACTATGGCCAACATCACTTGGTTGATTTGAGGTGACCTTGACCCTTGTCGATTCAAGCATCTCACTATCACCTCGCTGTCTAGAACCAGTCTTATGTGGGTCGAGTGGCGAGGAGATACTTTCTTTAGTGTCAAAAGTACTGCCATGGCTTCTAGAAAGTTGATGTGAAATGATTTGAAAACATTGGCCCAAGCTCCTTGGACTCTCTTCTGATGAGAGTGACCTCCCCAGCCTTCCTTTGAGGCGTCTGTGTGGATAGTCACTGATGGGGGAGGAGGTTGAAGAAGTATTGATTTCTTCAATTGCTTGGCATTGGACCACGCCTTGAGAAGCGTTCGCAGTAGAGTCGGTAGTGGCCTCATTAGATCTCTTCGTGCGTTTGATGCATATTTTTTCCAGACTCCTGTTGTATCCTTTAACTGTGCTCTTAGCACTAGATCTGTTATCAAAGCAAACTGTAGAGAACCCAGCACTCTCTCCTGTTCGCGTCTTGATACCTGTTTGGATTTCAATGGTCTCTTGACAGATCCTGCTATTTCTTTCCTCTTCTTCCCAGGAATGGAAAGTCGATGTGACTCTAAATTGAGCAGGAGATAGTCGAGACTTTTTGATGTTGATCTTGAATCCCAGATGTTCCAGGAATTGGACCACTGTCTTAGAATGACTCTGAGTTTTTCTGAGTCCTTCTTTGGAACACAAAACAGCCTTCCTTGGAACTTGAAGGACTTAACTTCTCGGATTACTCTTTTCTCTAAGAGTTCTCGGAGATATTCTTCCAGAACGGGGGTAGAGTGTTGGAAAAATTGAGGAAATTGAGGTGGAGGACTGCTCCAGCTCCAAACTAGTCCATTCTTTATTAGGCTGTGGGCCCAGGGATCGAAGGTCCAACGATCCCTAAATAGATGTAGTCTCCCTCCTACTGGAAGCATCTCACTTCTGTTGTTGTGGACCTGAGGCCTTGCGTCCTTGACTGCGTCCTCCACTGGATCCCCTTCCCTTTGAAGGGCGTCTAGAAGAACCTCTGGCTGTTCCTCTAGCTTTTGAACGAAAGGAAGAAGTCTGCCTTTCGAAGGCTGGATAAAAAACTGGCGACTGTGTCGCCACTTGTTGAGGTACCAGCTGGTACGTGGTTGGAGGTTGTGCCACTATCTGAGGCACCGCTGTTGCAGGAAGTTGTTGTTGTTGCTGTCGGTAGGGTTTAGGCAGCTGAGAGGATAGCCTAGGCCTTTTTGTCTTCTTCTTGGGTTGGGGACCCTCATCAAGAGAATACTTTCTCTTAAGATCTAAGCCCCACTTTTTGAGAAGGTTCCTATTCTTCATGGCAGCCTTGTCTACTACCTCTTTAACCACTTTGTTGGGAAAAAGGTCCTTACCCCAGATACAAGAAGAGATCAGCTTCCTCGGTTCGTGCCTCACCGCAGCCGAGGCGAACACGAACTCTCTACAGGCTCTCCTAGCTTTAATAAAGCTATAGAGATCCTTCGTAACTGTGGCTAGATGGGTTTTGGCCACTACCATGAACATATCCTGGTTCTTGGGGTCACTTGCTATCGTTTCTAATGTCGTTTGCAACGACATAGATGCCGCAAGTCTTTCTTTCGTCTCTTGCTCTCTGCGCAAAAGAAACTCTGACAGCTTTGGAAGTTCCTCATCTAACTGACGTTCAGCAATATCAGCTTCCTGCTTCCCGACTGAGGAGGTAAGGTGGACGTCCTTCCAGTCTTTTTGATCCAAGGGCAAGGTGAGAGATAACGGCTTGCACTCCTCCAAGGAGGGGCAGGGTTTCCCTGCCTCCACTGCCTTTAAGGCTGCCTTATATCCATTTTCCATGAAGGGAAAGGCTCTGGTTGGAGAGGCCACAAAGGAGGGAAGCTTCTTACTCAAGGCGGGCACCTTTGAGTTTGTGAAGCCCCTCTCTTTCATCGAGCTCGCTAGTAACGCCTGTGCTATACTATGGTCAAGAACTATGACCTCCTTCAGCACCGTCTCCTCCTTTGAGGCTGGCTCCTTCTTAAGACGGACATAGCAGTCTGGGTAAGAGTCTTTGTTGGGCCAAAATTCCACATCTTCCAGGGGAATTGCACCCAACTTCTCCGAAATATCAATATTTCCGGTGGTCATTGGCATGTGTTTGGCATACCTCCAAGGATTGGTATCCGAGCACAAAGGAAGATCCTTCACGTTGAGTCGCTTCTGGGGCCCACGTGATGCTGCAAGTCTACGTATCTCCAGTTTCATTGCAGCTTCCTTATCATCCTTCTTCTTTTGTATTTGTTGAATCATCTCAACAATAGAAGAAAGAGTCCTTCCCAGATCATCTGGGATAGCAGATGATGTAGAGGGAACAGGTTTTGGGGCCGGAACCAATTTAACCGACACCTCGTCGATTTCTTCCTCTTCTATTTCAGGAGCCTGGGACAGCTCCTCCTCCTGACCTTCTCCCAGAAGGTCCTTCTCTGTATAATCCGACACCTCCGACATCTTATCGTCCAATTGGATGTCTTGAAGGGCCGCATAGACTTCAGAACCTACCGGATTCTGGGCAGTTGGTATCTCCTCCTGAGGCTGAGGAATGACTGCATCAGCCGATGCCTTAGGGAAAAGGTAGGCCCTCCTTTTCTCATTTGGAAGGTAGGGGCCTGGAGTGTTTTTCTGAAAACCCCTCACCCAGGTTCGTAACTTTTCCCTGACAGCATCCCTTGACTCCGCCGACTTAGGGGTGTCAAATGCCTCGGTAATCAGGTTAGAACATATGGTACAAACCTGAGGGTCCCAATACCGGAGATCACCTTTGGAGGTTGCACATGCTGCGTGCCTCCTGCAAAATTGATGTCCATAGAAGTATTTACTGTGGACATTGCAGAACATGTTCCCGCACTTCGGATGGTCCTCCTGTAAAGAGAAGAAAAACCACGAGTATTAAGTGAAGGCTTTTCACTTATATTAAAACATGTAGCTTAAACAGTAAAGCTATAAAGGAAAGAAGGAAAGACACACACTTGTATTTCCTGTCCAGCCAATTGCTGTAACCTCCCAAGGTATTAAAACTAAGGGTAATTCTTATTCTAGAATACCTTATGTAATTTCTTGAGTGGAAAGTTAAGGTGTAGCTCACACCTTTAAATAAAGTTTTAATATACGGGATAGAATGAATACATCAAGAACTCACTTTCTATATATTGTACGGTCTCAACAAAAGGCTGTACAAGATAACATTAAGTATGTTGGAAGAACTTTAGTGTTACAACAAACTCTGTACTGTAGTTTTATTATTGCAGTTTGTACTACACCACAAATATAGTAACTAATGTACATCGCATGATGCTGGGCTGGCCGACATTTACCCGTGTATAGTTCAAAGCTATGCTACCTTTAACTAATAGGCGGCAGGTCACTGGTTCGTAAATGTGTGCCGGCCGGCAATCATTGCCAGCCGGCAACTGAAAACACTAGTACCCCGGCTGCCAGCCGCTAATCGTAGTGGCCCGCAGATTTTGGGATGTATTTCTACTGCCGGCAGGCAAATATAGCAATACCCATGACTGACGGTAGTGACTACGAACCAGAGAACCTCCACCTGCCCGGCTGCCAGCCGTTTAAGCCGGCAGCCGGGCTAGGAGTACAAAACACTAGTAAGAGAGATAGTATGGATGTAAGGTTATAAGGCGGCATTGCCATAGGACCTTCCATCCAGAAAGAGTGAACATATGGAAGGGGAGAATGTAGCATTCAGGCTTCCTATAAATCCATAGCCTGTCGGGCTCTACCAGCAGACGCGGAAGGGAAACCAAGGGAGGTCTGGGGTTCACTCTGCAGAAGAAAAAGGGTCTCTGCCGGCCGGCAATTACGTGCCGGTCCTCCATCCTAACCTACACTAGGTACGGAAGTAGGACTGCGGCCAAGAGATACAAGGGCTAGGCCATCACTAAGAAAGAGAGAGGGGGAAGGGATAAGGGTCCTATAAACTTCGTTCTAGTATGAGACACACCCAGCAGTTAGGAGAGCTCATCCTAACCTAGGATTGTCTATTAGGGAGGAAGATTGGCAATACTTGCTATCCTCCTCTATACCAGAACAAAGTTACTATGAGATTCAGGGCCTCTGTAACACGGTTTTTTCGCAATAATTTTTTATCTATGAATTTCATAAATATATGCTTCTTCAGAATGCACATTATATCTACACATAAATTTTAACTATATTCAGCATTACATAGGTTGAATAAATTTGGTACTTATAATGTAAAAGTGACCTTTTTTGAAGACGGGCCAACTTACTCAGAGAAAAGGTTTCGAACGCACTCGTTACGTAACTTATGACGGCATTTCTTCCCTCTTTCTCGATCGATGATTGGCTATACGTAACGAAGGCTATACCTCTGCCAACAATGACACAAAAGTTTAAATAAAAGCAAAGCAGTACACCTTTGTGATCTCTGAAACCTCTCCACTGATAATTGTCACAATGAACAAACCAAAAAATTACGTTAATAAATACAAAATCATCACGATTATTAGTCTAACTCCCAAAATAAGTTTCCTAAGAAATTACAGTCTACTTTATAGGTCACAATCAGATTGACAAGGTGTAGGGAATAGTTGGTAATTTTCAAAAACGTAGTAGACAAGCTTGATTTGATAACTGCTACATCCAATGTCAAGCAATTTTTATTTATTGTGTATCTACCTACATATTAACTGTACAAAAAAATAGCCGGTACCGTATTTTGGCTTTAAACCTTCACCAATAATTATTGTCAGAATGATGACTTCATGAGGCTCCTCCCACTTTGGCCTCGTTATAATTCAGGATAACACTCAAGGCTATCATGGGCATTGTTGGATCAGAAAATTTAAATTCTGGCTATAAAAACTTATTTCTCGAGTAGTTGTAAGAAGTGCTAAATGATCCTCAAGGATCCCAGCAGTTGGCCTAAACGTTTAATTCATGTATACTACTGTTGCGGCACTACTGCTACAGTAGTATTACTAC
>NC_090729.1:80351952-80364452 GCF_036898095.1 Palaemon carinicauda
TGAAAACAGTCGACTTCTGCACTTGTTGTGTCAGAACTGGATCCGGCAACGGGATCAGCTTCAGTCGAAGTTCCAATATTAGAGGAAACCAGATGCTGTTCGGCTACTTGTGGGCCACTATCGTTGCTGTTTCCTAAAAGGATCTTAGTTTGTTGAGGACTTTCAACAAAAGATTGGGTGGAGGGAACAGGTAAATCCTGGACCATCTATTCCAATCTAGGGACATCGCGTCCACTGCTTCCGCTAGAGGGTCCTCATATGAGGCCACGTAACGAGGTAGTTTCCTGTTATCGCTCGTCGCAAAAGATCGATTTGCAATTCCGGGACTTGACGTAAGATGAAGGAGAATGATCCTGTGTCTAAGGACCATTCTGACTCTATCGGTGTAAACCGGGATAGAGCGTCCGCCGTCACATTGGGGAACCCTTGGAGGTGAACTGCTGACAAGTGCCACCTCTTCTTTTCCACCAAACGGAAGATGGCTAACATAACTTGGTTGATTTGGGGCGATCTCGAGCCTTGTCAATTCAGACATCTCATTATCACTTCACTGTCTAGAACCAGTCTTATGTGGATCGAGCAGTGAGGCTTCAGTTTCTTCAGAGTTAGAAAAACTGCCATGGCTTCCAGAATGTTAATACGGAAGGTCTTAAATAGGGAGGACCAAGTCCCTTGGACTTTCCATTGGTGAGAGTGACCTCCCCATCCTTCCTTTGAGGCATGTGTATGAATGATGACTGAAGGTGGAGGTGGTTGTAACAGCACCGATTTCCTTAGGTGCTTGGCCTCCTACCATGGCTTGAGAAGTATCAGACGAGCTAGTATCGGCCTTGTTAGATCTCTTCGAGCATTTTATGTGTATATTCTCCAGACTCCTGTTGCATCCTTTAATTGTGCTCCTAGCACTGGATCTTCCACTGATGCCAACTGGAGGGAGCCCAGCACTCTCTCCTGTTGGGGTTTTGACATCCGATCGGATTTTAGAAGTCTCTTGACAGATCCTGCTATCTCTCTCCTCTTCTTTGACAGAATGGAGAGGTGGTGTGACTATAAGTTCCAATGAATTCCAAGCCATTGAAACTTTTGAGCTGGAGATAGTCGAGACTTTTTGGTATTGATCTTGAATCCCAGATGTTCGAGGAACTGGATCACTGTTTTGCAGGCTTGCATGCATTCCGTTTCGGATGCTGCCCACACCAGCCAATCGTCCAGATAGGCCACTACCTGAACTCCTTTAGGCGTAGTTGATGAAAGACTGCGTTTGCAAGCTTCGTGAAGATCCTTGGGGCTATGTTTAGCCCAAAGGGCATAGCCCTGAAGACATATTGTCTCTTCTGTAGCTAGAATCCTAGGTAGGAGGAGATTTGGCAATTGATTGGAACATGCCAATAAGTGTCTGCAATGTCTATGAAGGCTGTGTATGCCTTTTTTTGGCAACAGGGTCCTTATGTGTTGAAGGGTTGACATCCTGAACTTGTGGTTTACTATGAACTTGTTGAGTGGCGACAAGTCCAGAATGACTCTGAGTTTGTCTGAGTCCTTCTTTGGAACACAAAACAGTCTCCCTTGGAATTTGATGAACTTTGCCCTCATTATTACTCTCTTGTCCAAGAGTTCTTGGACATATTCTTCCAGAACGGGGGTTGAGTGTTAGAAGAATTGAGGGAAAGATTGTGGAGCTACAGTCCAGCTCCAACCCAGTCCGTTCTTGATTAGGCTGTGGGCCCAGAGATCGAAGGTCCAGCGATCCCGGAAAGAGAATAGTCTCCCTCCTACCGGAAGCATCTCATTTTGAGTGCTGACCAGAGGACTTGCCTCCTTGGTCGCGTCTGCCTTTGTTGCCTCTACCTCTTGAGGGGCGTCTAGAGGAGCCTCGAAATGAGCCTCTAGACTTCGGCCGAAAGGTCGTTGACTGCCTCTCGAAAGCTGGGGTAATGGCTGGCGATTGTGTTGCCCACTGCTGGGGTACCAATTGGTATGTGGTAGTTGGTTGTGCCACCGCCTGGGGCACCGTGGCCGCGGGAAGATGTTGTTCTTGTCTATGGGGGCGAGAGGGCGCCCTTGGTTTCTTTGTCTTCCTCTTAGGTTGGGGACCCTCATCTGGGGAAGACTTCCTCTTTTTTGACAAGCCCCACTTCTGGAGAAGGTTCCTATTCTCCGTGGCAGCTTTGTCAACAACCTGTTCGACCACTTCACTTGGGAAGAGGTCCTTTCCCCAGATATTCGATGCTATCAGCTTCCTTGGCTCGTGTCTCTTCGCAAACGAGGCGAACACGAACTCTCTGCAAGCTCGTCTGGCCTTGATAAAGCCATACATGTCCTTAGTCACCATTTCCAAATTAGCTTTGGCAATGACCATGAACATATCTGGAGTCTGGGATTTGCTTGCCATTGTCTCCAGCATAGTTTGAAGAGACATAGAGGCGGCAAGTCTTTTTTTCGTCTCCTGCTTCCTGCGCAGGAGAAAATCTGACAACTTGGGGAGGTCCTCACCGAACTAGTGTCCGGCAATGTCACCCTCCAACTTCCCGACTGAGAAGGTAAAATGAACGTCCTTCCAGTCTTTTTGGCCCAGTGGCAAAGCTAAGGAGAATGGCTTACACTCCTCGAGTGTAGGGCACGGTTTCCCCGCTTCGATTGCCTTCAAGGCAGCTTTGTAACCTTTTTCCATAAAGGGAAATGCCCGGCCAGAAGAAGCAACAAAGGAAGGATGCTTCTTACTCAGAGCCGGTACCTTTGAGTTAGTGAAGGCCCTCTCCTTCAAGGTACTCGTTAGCAAAGCCTGAGCTTTGGCGTGGTCAAACACTATGACCTCTTTCGGCTCTGTCTCTTCCTTTGAAGCTGGCTCATTCTTCAGACGGACAAAGCAGTCCGGATAAGCCCCAAAGCTAGGCAAGAATTCCACGTCTTCCACTCGAAGTGTACCCAGCATCTCTGAAAGAAAGATCTTACCTGCCGACATTGGCATGTACTCAGCATGCCTCCACGGGTTCACATCCGAGAATGGGGGAAGATCCTTTACGTTCAGCTTCTTCGGAGCTGCACGAGATGCGGCAAGTTTGTGCATTTCCAACCTAAATGCGGCTTGCTTTTCATCAGTCTGCATCTGAATCTGATGTACTATAGATGACAGAGTCTGCCCCATGTCGGCCGATGGGGGAGCAGATGACGTTGAGAGAACAGGCTCTTGGGCAGGAACCGAGGAGACCGACACTGCTTCTGCCTCTTCCTCATCAGTCTCAGGAGCCATCGTTGACTCCTCTTCCTGCCCTTCCGCAAGAAGGTCCTGTTCAGTGCCTTCTGACACTTCAGACATCGGGTCATCCAGCTGGATGTCGTTCATTGCGTCCGAGACCTGAGACTCTACTGGGATCTGGAAATCTCTGGGTGAGGCTGAGGAATCACTGCATCTGACGATGCCCTTGGGAAAAGACAGGCCCTCATCTTCTCATTAGGAAGGTAAGGCCCCGTGGTGTTCTTCTGACAACCCCTGATCCATCTTCGCAGCTTTTCCCTTGCTGCATTCCTTGACTCCGTTGACTTCTGGTCGTCAAAAGCCTGAGTAACCAAGTTTGAACAAACGTCACATACCTGGGGGTCCCAATACTTCAGAGTTCCCTTAGTGGTTGCGCAGCGAGCATGGGTCCTGCACAGCCTATGTCCGCTGAATTTCTTATTGCAGAACATTCTGTCACACTTGGGATGGTCCTCCTGTAAAGAGAGGAAAGTTCAATGAGTATACGATGAATAATCTCACAAGAATAAGTATACATTATATTATATTTTATTGTATATAGCTTAGGATAGATAAGCTAGAAAGGAAAGAGGAAAGACTCATACATGTGCTTCCCGTCCAGCTAATTGTTGTGATCCCCCTAAATTTGAAAGTATTGGTAATCTATGAAGAGAACCATTGGAAGATATCTATCCTATGAGGATACTAAGGTGTAACTTAACACCATCTTCACGACATTTTAATATTTGGGATTGTTATCAGTGATCATTAATTAGGTTAAAGAAAGAACCTAATGTCTTTTTAAAATATGGTCTCAACAATAGGCTGCACATGGCAACACAGAGTATGTTGGAAAATACTTTGGTTTACTGTATAATCTATACTGTAATTTTCAATTTGCAGTCTGATCTATATTGCAATTATACTGGCTACTGTATAATCATATACTGTAGTACCTGCCGGCATAAGCCGGCAGGCTAGCACCTGGGTACAGTTCAGAAGATGTTTTATCTTCTGGTATAATGGGCGGCAGTCCACCAGCCGCCGGCACTCTGCCGGCTGCTGGCGGATCGCTGGCTGATGGCAGGCAGCTGCCTTTTGGCGGACCGCCGGCTCTCAGCAGACGTCCGGCTCTCGGCAGACCGCCGGCTCTCGGCGGACCGCCGGCCGTCGGCTGGTCGCGGGCCGACAGCATGCCGCTGGCTGACGGCATGCCGCCGGCCGATTGTCAGGTCGCCGGCCGCCGGAGGGTCGCCGGCTGGCGGCAGTTATGCCAGTTGGTGATTAAGTATTATTCTCGGTGGTCGGCAGCCTATCCGGCTGCCGGCAGCTAAACATATCTGCCGGCAGGTTAGGACCCATCGGTACTAGCCAGTAGAGGTAGAGAGAAAGTATGGATCGAAGGATAGTGAAGGAGCTCTACCTTACTGCCTTCGACCTAGAATGAGGGTTCAAATGGAAGGAGAGAATGTAACATTCAATCTTCCACCCAACCATAACTTTGCCGGTCCCTGCCGGCAAGGTTAACAGATGGTAGTCCAAGAGAGGGCTGAAGAACACTCAACAGAACAGGGACTTCTGCCAGCAGCCGGCACAACCAAGCTGTAGACAGAAAACCCGAGCCAGTCGCACAATCTGCCAGCAACCAGGTCAATTGAAGGATGATGGCCAAGAGTTTGTAAAGGCTAGGCTTTCACTAAAGGACAGACTGGCGAGGGGTGAGGGTCCTATAAAGTGTTGAAGGAGCCGGCATTATTGCCTGTCCTACCTCACCTAACGAAACTCTGTTCCAGCATTAGAGTTATCCTATGTGGCTAGAGAATTTTATTCAGGAGCCTAGAGTAAACTTAATACAGTAAAGGAGTAAGCAGCAACCTCGCCACAACCCCTAAACTAGAGAGAACAGAGATCTAGTGCCGATGTCTCCTAGGCAGGTGAAGACTTCTATTCTTCAGCCTAGGGTCTGCCGGTACAGGACTAGTCTGCTAGACCACAGGGAGAAGGTATATCATACAAAACCTTCAGGTGTGGCCTAGGGAGGTGTAGCCTCCTATGTCGGTAGCCTAACCTGACGGGGGAACGACATTCACCCCGTCGGACAGCTAACAACCACAGACTAGAGTTTCCTACCAATCCTAAAACCTGCATATGCGGCTATAGGGGAGGACAGAAAACCCTCTCCTAGTTCTACCTGAATGCAGTTCAAGGTATCACAGTCTAGGGTGAAGCCTATGCTAACTCAGAGGAAAAGAGATTGCTCTAAAATCTCAAGAGGAGATTAGTATCGTCCTATAAAAGCTTAGGAAATATCTAAAGCTTCGTTAGAATTATAACAAAAATAAAGTCTATTATACCATCCATGAAGTACTAAAACTGAACGCCTAGGCTAGTAAGCCTAGCCTCCCTAGGTTCGGTTACCTAAATCGCCGAAGATAAAATTAATACTATCGGCATAATATAAAGCATTCCTAGCAATGAAGACTAAATAGCTAAAGATACTTAAGCTATAAAGGCCGGGAAGGTCATTCTGGCTAACTAAATGGCTTATGCATTACGAACAAAGGCGTCCATGACGCCTCCGGCTAGGCAACAGCTCCTGCAACGATTATTTAGCTTTTATTCGTGAATAAAAAGGGCAAGAGCCTATATTTATACGATGTAAAAGTCAATACTCAACTTTCCAGAGGCAGAAGACGCTAGAGAAAGCATGATAAATAAAAAAATCCTACAATATAGAGAGAGAACACAGGAAATCACCGAGTAATGGCACTACGAGAGAAGGAATAACAAGAGGGGGGTCGGATATGACGTCATGTAGGTAGTCAAAACAGTAAGTAGTGCCTTAATAACGGCTCTCCTTTTATTCTTGCCACATTCCCTCACGAAGCGTAAACGCTAATCGGGGTGAAGATAGCTATGTGGCGTGTCAAGAATACGTCCTCTAATATTAGGCAATATCCCAAAAGGTAATAGTTAGGGATATTCGAGCCAGGGGTTAGAATTCTGGATACCTTGAGGTTAAATTCTTTGGAAATATCACTGTAATCAAATATACCCTAGGAAGCCACTTAAAAGGAACTTCCATCAGGACGACATGGCCTGAGCCCAAATATATATATATATATATATATATATATATATATATATATATATATATATATATATATATATATATATATATATATATATATATATATATATATATATATATATATATATATATATATATATATATATATATATATATATATATACAACGGATTTTGAGCGAAGCGAAAAATCTATTTTTGGGTGAGATAGCCATGGCGTCCTGATGGAGGGCTCCTTTTTGGTAGCTTCCTTCGGTAAATAACTACTAGATATTCCCGGAGAATTTAACCACAGGTTATCACAGAATTCTAACTTCTGGAGCGAGTATCCTAAAGGTTTCCCTTTAAGATATCGTATATTAACAGGGGACGCATGTATTAACGCGCCACATAGCTATCTGCACCCCACATAGCTATCTGCACCCCACATAGAGTTAACACTTAGATGTGGAGGGGCGGAGAATAGCTGGGGAGCCGTTCCACAGCTAATCTCGTCCGTGGCTACTTTTGGTACTCGAAACGTAAACAAACGGGCGCCATTGCTAAATGACGTTACGTCCGTCCTCATCCTGACGCCAGTTGCTTGCCGATCACCATGATACAGCAGGACAGGATGGGACCTGAAAGGCTGGACGAAGTAGCAGGGAGGATCCATCAGGACGCCATGGCTATCTCACCCAAAAATAGATTTTTCGCTTTGCTCAAAATCCGTTTTTTGGGCTCAAGCCATGGCGTCCTGATGGAAGAATACCAGAGAATCAATGTATCGTGGTAGATATCCCCTTGTATTGTAAGTGCCAAGGGCTTTGAATAGAGTAAGCATAGTAACCTTGATAGAGGTTCCGTGGGGCTGAAACTTCCTGCCCCCCTTGGCAGAGAAGTCCCAACGGACCATGCTGAGGATCAAAGTGGTTCTTGAAGGGCTACCCACCTTGCGGGGAGAACGTGAAGAGCTCGGAGGCAAGACAGAATGGTTGATATTCATATAGGAACATTCTCAATGACAGACAGGTGGTGGTTAGGCACTGTATATTGTGAAAAGAGAACGGTCTGGTCTCGAAGGTATACCGCAAGTAAGTATTCAGTTAGGAATATTACATAGCATAGTTGAGTATATAATATGGATTGAACCAATTATCTTCATCATTTTTATAAAAAAAAAAAGGAGGGGATAATGAAACTATGACAACCATGTATTTCATAGTATAAGTAGGAGCGGATTAAGACGCACAAGTAATAAAATAGAAATTTTATTTCACAATTGCAGAATATGGTAAATAAATGCAATAAGGGATGTAAAAGTAATTTACAATAAATTATAATGTACAAGGTAATGAAATACTTCTCTCTTGAATCTAAAAGAAAATTTCAAATTATTAGAAGGCACAGGTTCCAGAGGAACATCAGTCTTTAATAAGGAAAAACACATCATGCTCTAGGCATGCGGCACTCATGTGACGACTATGACATTTCACCTTGAGAAAGAACAGTCTATGAAAAACACTAAGTGTCTCTGAATTCACTACTTATCACACGAGGGTCAACATAGGCACCCGAGGAGTTAGAGTCCCAAGTAACTCACTGTTCTATGCAGAGTTAGGTGCAGGTTTCATAACACTACCTGCGGATACCACAAAATGTTTGACTTCAAGCACTTGTTTCGCGTAATGCTTGAAGAAAACACGCGAGGATTTCCAGCCTGTGAAACTCTTGAGGCTTTCGAAATTCATGCTCTGAAAGAAATTCAGAGACGATGCGACTTTTCTAGAATCATGACCTGCGGGTGTACTGTCAGGATCCGCTCTGCGAACGAAGTAGGTGATTTTCGCTCTTAGTTATTTCAGTGACAGGTTGCTACCCGATGTTTCTCCTTTGAAGAGTTGGCCTCCTCCAAAGTCAGAAGTTCTACGAAGATAGACCTTGAGGCTCTCTACTGGACATAGAGAGGCATCTTCTTTCAGGGGGCAGATTCTCCAAGGGCCCCATCTTTTGGTGGGTATTTCGTTTTTAGCGAGAAATGTCGGATCCGGGAAGAGGGTAAGGTCTCCTGAGTCTGTAAACAGAATGTGACCCTCGTCCCTTGATAATGCCACTATTTCGCTGACTCGGGTTCCTGAGGCAAGAGCAAAAAGAAATATAACCTTTTGAGTCAGATCCTTGAGAGGGCACGAATCGTTGTCCAGATTGGAGGCAAAATGGAGCACCTTATCCAGGGACCAGGAGATAGGTTTTGGTAGGGGTGCTGGGCATAGACGAGCGCATGCCTTCGGCAGTTTATTGAAGATGTCGCTGGACAGATCAATCTGGAAGGCGTACAGTAGTGGTCTAGTCAAGGCCGATTTACAAGTAGAAATCGTGTTGGCTGCTAAGCCCTGTCCATGAAGGTGAATGAAGAAGGACATGCAAAAATCGATGGTGATTTTCGTAGGATTTTTTTGCCTTGACGAATGAGACCCATTTTCTCCAGGATGATTCGTATTGCCGTCGTGTGGATTCGGTCTTGCATTCCTCGAGGAAGTCTAGACTTTTCTTCGAGATCCCAAACCTTTTCTTCGCGGCTAGGGAGAGAAAATCATGAGATGAAGGTCCCTGACTTTCGATGATGAAGCGAAGACAGTCGACTTCTGTACTTGCTGGGAGAGAACTGGGCCCGGGAGAGGGATCAGCGTGGGTTGTAGCTCCAGGACTAGGGGGTACCACTTGCTCCAGGGCCACTTGGGAGCCACTAGGGCCGCTGTTCCTTTGAAGGTTCTCAGTTTGGAGAGGACTTTTAGCAGAAGGTTGGTGGAAGGGAACAGGTAGATCCTGGACCATCTGTTCCAATCCAGTGACATAGCATCCACTGCTTCTGCCTTGGGGTCCTCGTACGGGGCCACATATCGAGGAAGTTGATTTTTGTCGCTCGTTGTGAAGAGATCGATCTGAAGTTCTGGGACTTGGTGAGAGATGAAGGAGAAGGATCTTGCGTCTAGAGGCCATTCCGACTCTATCGGGCTTGTTCGAGATAGAGCGTCCGCCGTCACGTTGCGGAATCCTTGTAGATGAACTGCAGACAGGTGCCATTTCTTCTTCTCTGCCAGACGGAAGATTGGGAGAAGCACCTGATTTATCTGGGGCGATCTTGAGCCTTGGCGATTGAGACATCGAACTACCACCGAGTTGTCCAGGGTTAGACGAATATGGATCGAGGGAGGCGGGGAGAGTTTCTTCAGAGTTAGAAGGACTGCCATGGCCTCCAAGATGTTGATGTGAAACGTCTTGAATAGGGGAGACCATGTGCCTAGAGCCATTTTTTGGTGGGAGTGACCTCCCCAACCCTCCAGCGAAGCGTCCGTGTGGATGTTGAGTGATGGAGGTGGGTGTTGAAGAGGGATGGACCTTTTCAGGGCCTTTGCTTCCGACCATGGCTTTAGGAGTAACCGAAGTCTGTTTGGGAGCCATCTCTTGAGATCTCTTCGAGCGATGGATGCGGAACGTCTCCAGACTCCCGCGGCATCCTTTAGCTGTGCACGTAGCACTGGGTTTGTCACTGAGGCGAACTGTAGAGAGCCTAGAACTCGTTCCTGCTGACGTCTTGAGATCCGTTTGGATTTCAGCAGTCTTTTGACAGACCCTGCTATTTCCTTCCTTTTCTTCTGGGGAATGGAAAGGTGGTGTGACTGAAGATTCCACTGGATTCCTAACCATTGGAACTTCAGAGCTGGAGAGAGGCGAGATTTCTTTCTGTTTATCTTGAATCCCAGGTGTTCCAGAAACTGGGTGACTTTGTTGCAGGAACTTAGACAATCTTCGGGCGATGGAGCCCAGACCAGCCAGTCATCGAGGTAGGCCATCACCTGGACGCCGCGGAGGCGAAGCTGTTGAACGATGACGTCTGCCAGATTTGTGAAGATCTGTGGGGCCACATTGAGGCCGAAGGGCATGGCCCTGAAAGCGTAGCTTTTCCTTTGGAGTCGAAATCCTAGGTAGGAGGAAGCGTGGTGGTTCATTGGAACGTGCCAGTAGGCATCCGCCAGGTCTATGGAGACCGTGTAGGAACCTTGAGGCAGAAGGGTCCTTATCTGTTGAAGAGTCAGCATCTTGAACTTGTTGTTTGCTAGGAACTTGTTGAGGGGGGATAAGTCTAGAATGACTCTGAGTTTGTCGGAGTCCTTCTTGGGGACGCAAAACAGTCTCCCTTGGAACCTGGTTGACTTTACCCTCCTTATCACTTTCTTGTTCAAGAGATCTGGGACATATTCTTCCAGAAGGGGGGTTGACTGTTGGAAGAACTGCTGGAAGGTTGGGGGTGGTTGAGTCCAGCTCCAGCCTAGACCCTTCATGACGATGCTTTGTGCCCAGGGATCGAAGGTCCAACGATCCTGGAATTGGCGGAGTCTTCCTCCCACCGGAAGCACTTCATTGCTTCTGGTTTCCCGAGGGTTTACTGCCTCGGCCGCTAGCTCCCCTTCCTCCTCTGCCTCTGGAGGGACGGCGAGATGCGTCTCTGCCTGCGCCTCTGTTTGAGCCTCTACCTTTGGGACGAAAGGTAGTTGACTGTTGCTCGAAAGCAGGGGTGAAACCGGCGACTGTGACAAGACCGGTTGGGTGACCAGCTGAAAGGTCTGCTGTGGCTGAGCTGCCACTTAGGGAGTAGCGGATCCCGGAAACTGCCGTCTCTGTTGACGTTGCTGGGGTTTTGGCTTAGTGGGTTTCCTCTTAGGTTGAGGGCCGTCGTCCTGAGAGGATTTTCTTTTCTTTGACATGCCCCACTTATGGAGAAGGTTCCTGTTCTCCGTGGCGGCCTTGTCGGTGATCTCTTTCACAAGGGAGGAGGGAAAGAGGTGCTTATCCCAGATGTTGGAAGAAATCACCCTCCGGGGTTCGTGTCTCACTGTGGCACTGGAAAACACGAATTCACGACAGGCTCTACTAGCCTTCGTGAAGCTGTACAGATCTTTTACTATGGTCGCCTAATGTGTTTTGGCGAGAACCATGTAGTAGTCAGGGACCCTAGTGTCACCGGCCATGACGTCGAGCTGTACCTGGATGGGCATGGATGCGGCGAGCCTTTCCTTCGTGTCATGTTTCCGACGAAGGAGATGGTCATTAGGTTTCGGGAGGTCTTCGCTAAACTGACAGCCAGCGACGTCAGGTTCTAGTTTTCCTACCACAAATGTATGCTGGACATCTTTCCAGTGTCTAACATCGGGGGGAGTAGTCAGGGAGAAGGGTCTGCACTCCTCCAGTGCAGGGCAAGGTTTTCCTTCTTCCACTGCCTTATGTACCGCAGTGAAGGCCTTTTCCAAGAAGGGGAGGGTCGCATCGTCTGGTGCGACGTAGGTAGGGTGCTTCTTGCTAAGCGCCGGAAGTTTCGAGGAGGTGAAGCCCCTACTTTTTACTGTATTGGCCAGCATAGCCTGGGCCTTCGCGAGATCGAACACAATCACCTCCTTGGGTTTGGTCTCTTCTTTAGAGGCAGGTTCAGATCGAAGTCGGACGTAACAGTCCGGATAAGCCTCAAAGTTCGGGAAGAATTCCACTTCTTCCAGCACAATCGAGCCGATCTTTTTGCTGATGAAGATCTTGCCCGTTGTAATAGGCATGTGCTCGGCATACCTCCAGGGGTTGGTATCTAAGCATGCGGGGAGGTCCTTAACCGAAATCCGTTTCGGCTTCTTCGAACTTCCCATGTTGGTCCTGAAGAACACATGCGTCTCGCGGAGTTTCTTATCCATGAGAGCGTCAAGCATTTTGAAGATCTCCTGGGTGTTGGATGGGGTTAGATCCGGGGTGGCAGATGTAGACGGAAGAGATACATCCGTCAGTGTAGGAGTCGGTGTGGGGGTGGAAGGTGGAGCGACCTCCTGTTCCGACTCAGGGTATTCCACCTGGTATTCCTCATAGTCCAATTCTTCGCCCATGAGGTTCCTCTCCGTATTCTCCGACACTTCCGACATATGTTCCGCGTTATCGGCATCAAAACGGCACTCGTGCATGGACTGAGCCATGACTACGTCCGGTTCCACCGTTATCTGGACGGTGGGGATCTGATCCTTGGGGACCACAGAGTCTGGGGATGCCTTTGGGAAAAGCAAGGCCCTCAAGTCTTCGGTGGCAAGGTATGGTCCGGTGGCGTTCTTTTGGAAGCCACGCACCCACTTGCGTAGCTTCTTTCGAGAAGCGTCCCTAACCTC